>NW_024529599.1:0-179421 GCF_017590135.1 Pyrgilauda ruficollis | reverse complement strand
AAAAAAAAAACTTAAATTCATAAACCAACACCACTACACTATCCAAGCAATAAATGAAAACCTGCAAGAGCCCAGAACAGCCACAGCTCCTTCAAACAGATTTTGGGAGATGCCACAGCCCCTCTCAAACCTTAATTCCTCCTGTTTACCCAAACCCATTGCAGCAGGACCTCACATGTAAAAAAATAATTCTATAGAAAATCTATTTTTCCAAATTTCTCTGCAGCAGCAAGAATCATCTCTGTCCCTGGAGCACCAGGAGATCTGGCAGCCACAGAGGCACCAACTTTCTGCAAAGGATGCAGTGACAGCCTCACATTGTTTTAAAAAAGAAAAAAAAAGTATTCTGGGGGAAAAAAAACCAACTTTTACTAGATGGATATATTTTTCCTTTAAAGCATACAAAAACAACCTCTGTTTTTTCCCCAGAGAAACAACTCTGTGTTTAATTTTAGGCTTCTCTCATAAAATATTAAATGGACAAAGAAATCTGTTTGAAATACTTTGATTTTATTGAAATTAAATATTTAATTTGACTCAAAATATTGTCTCAGATTTTTTTTTTTTTTTGAGAGTGGTTTCATTTGAGAAATCAGACTTGCAGAGGTTTTTGTGCAAACAGGAGATCTGCTCTCTGCTGTCTCCAGTAAGGATTCAATTCACTTAATTTCTCTCCACCACAGTTGCATGGCTCATTAAAAAAAAACCAGAAATATTGGTCCCACCCCAAGGAGGAAGCTGAAATAAATTTGATGGGGTCCTTTGAAACAGCTGAGCAGTGGTGAGGGAGAGATTTGTGGTTGGGAGGAAGAAAACTGAGAAGAAATGCAGAAAAACAGGTATTTCCCACTTTGATGAAAAGTTTGAGCATTTTGAAGTCCATGCACAAAGACTTCAGCAAAGCTGACTGGCACGAGACAGGAAAGCAAACGAAACCCCACCAAACTCTCAGGTAGGAAGAGTTTTTTGGCAGCACAGAAAAGTAACTTTTTACGTTACTTTTAAGTTAAGAAGCGAGAGAATGGGAGGAATTGGTCTAAGGGATTAAAAATATTTAATCCCAGAGGCACAGACCTTTCAATGAGGAAATTAGAAGAAAATATCCTGATTTTCCTGGCCAGTCCCAAAGCATTGCTCTCATCCTGCAAATGGGCTAGAGGCTTCAAACTCTACTGGTACCAGTCTGGGGATTTATATTGAAAAAATTCCATCAGTTCATTCCCAGCAGAGTCCTGGTTTGAATCATTTCAATATCCTTTGCCCCGAGGGGAAAAAAAAAGTTGGAGAAAGTCCTGAAATCATGTTTATATCGCTTCCAACATGCAATTTATTCTCCTCCCTCTGCTTGGAGGGAATTTGTATCCTGCAGCTTAAGCTGACTGCTTCTGTCCAACTGCAGCCAAAGCACAAAGCCCAGGCTCAGCTCCCAAACCCAGCCTGGACCAAATCAAAGGGTTCAGATGGCACAGCCTGTTCACTCTGGAACTTGCTGATATTTGGAATTATGATTTACCAGCCTCGTCTGCGCCAAAAATGATACTGATATTATTATTATTATTTCTGTATCAGCGTCTTTAATGTTTTCCAGGATGGCAAATACATCTCCTGCTCAGTTTTACTGCTTAGTTTCTGCATTTTTCAGCTCTGTGATAAATGGGGTGGCTGAGCACTGGGCATATCTCCAGACTTGTGAAGCTGCTGTGTCCTCAGAACTCAAGAAATAACTCCATGCTGGGGACAGCACAAAGAATCCAGTCTCCCCACAGCTCCCCATTTCTTTGCTCCCAGGTTCTCATTACACAGCTGTTAAGTTTTAATTTGGTCATTTCATAGGAAAAAAAAAATATCCCAGAGCCAGAAAATTACAGGAGAATTTGAACTTTCCTTCCCTAAAGCCAGTCTGGACAGAGCTTGAAGCAACCTGGTTTAGTGGAACCAAGACAATTCCTCAGGATCTTTCTGCCTTCCACCTGTGGGGATCCTCCAGCTGCACACAGCTCCAGAAATCGCTGCCCCAGCCCATCCCTCACCTGCCCCCTGCTTCAGAAAAGGGAATCTCTGCTCCCTCCACCTCCTGGCAGGCTCAGAGCTGCCCCAGTGTCTCCATGGGGAGATCCATGAGGTGTTTTAGGATGAGCCAAGCTTTTGGATAACGACAAGGATATGGTGGATCACTGGAAAAAACTGTTGAGACACAAGTTGTGGGCGAGACATGGCACGTCCTGGGAGATGTGAATGACCTCTGGAGGTGTTCCAGAACCATCTGGACACAGTCCTGTGCCTGGGATGACCCTGCCTGAGCAGGGAGGTGGGACCAGATGGTCCCAACTGGGATCTCTTCCAGCCTGACCCATCCTGGGATTTGGATCCCAGCACCAACTGCACACAAGGAGAAGCTCAAAAGGGGATCCAAGAGCATTGGGCTGCTCCCAGCCCCTCCAGCATCAGGCTCTGATGGTGCCCTGTGACATTCCAAAGCTTTTGCAGAAGGAAATGCTCCCAGAAAACCCCAGACAGGAACAGATTGACTTCCAGCACACACAAAATTATATTTAAAAAAAAGGAGGAAAAAAAAAAAATCAAAGCCAGCAGCTTGCACACAAGCCTTGCATTTGCAATTCTGATTCTTTAACATGAAACAGCTCCCAGCTGGGGGAGGGGTAGACAGGAAATATTACAGCAACGTTATTTTGTTACACTAATTACCAATAATGGCACATACTAGACTACCAACCACAGTCAATTCATTTTGAAAGCTATATAATAATGTTTAGGATAAGGAATTAATTTTTATAGCTACTGAAGCAGATTTACTTGTACTGTAATGCTGATTTATTACAAATTAAATTTCTTAACTCCAGAAGTTTCCTTGGAGACCCTCAGCAGGACCTGGGAGGGGACATATCCGGCTGCAAGGGGGGAATTTTGGCAGCATTAGGATTCAGGTCAGAGTGCCCAGACCATTATTAACCCTTCAGCACACAAGCCTGTTTGGATGTACCCACTTCCATGGGCAGATTCAGCCCCACACTGTGCACACAACGACCCACTGGATGATTTTTCTCAAGTCAACTGATTGTGAAAGGATGGGGTTTAAGTAATTTTTTTTTTATTGCATCATTTACAAAGGTAAAATTTCAGTACTACAAGGGTTTGTTGTTTTCTTTTTTTCCCCCAGCGTAGAGAATTCCATAAAAGATTCATAAAGTGAAAACTTTGATGTACAGTCAAGAAGATCTACTCATTAATTTACAAAAACATCCCTGGTGTCAATTATTGACTGTGGAGAGGTTCAGATTGTCTCTCCCACTTCCGTGCAGGAGCTGCTGGCTCAGACTTTGTACAGAGCTGAGGGCAAGGCTGGGCCTGGGCACAAGACCAAAGAGGGGGAGTCCTCAGCAGGACTTCAGACAGGGACTCAGTGTAATAATTTCTGACTGAAATTATTTATTAAATGACTGGGATAACTTCGGATTCTTCACTCCTGCTCATCTGCATCCATTAACAGAGCCATGACTGTCTGGGTAGGAAACCTCCAGGGCCTTCTCCTGCAGGTACATTAGCTGGGCTGGTCTTGAAGGAGTTTCCCTCCAGCCCTGGAGATGTGGCTGGCTGTGGCTGGGTGGATGAGGACAGGAACCCAGGGGATGGCTGGGCTGAGCTCTGCATCCTCCAGAGAGAGCTGATGCATCCTTTCTGCCTCCAGGAAAGGAACAGCCACCATTTCTGAATGTTTGGGATGCTCAAACACAGGGAGGGTACAGCAGATGGTGGGAACAGAGGCTTGGGTTTTGGGATCCATCTCTTTAGGGTGTGCAGGGAATTTTGTGGTGTCAGGCAACATATATGGCCAGAGAAGGAGCTACACATCTGCGTGAACCACACCAAGGGACTTCTGCTGGCACCCAGCCCTGGGACCTTCATCACGAAGAAAACCCAATGGAAAATGTTCCTGCCCTCCAGCCAGCCCTGAAAAATATTCAGGCAAACACCCACAGATGGGCACTGATGGGCTGCATTCATATTTAACCTTCTAAATATTTACTAATATACACTTTTTGCAACTTAGAAAGCCAAACTACACAGCTTTTATTGTTCTATTTCTCATGTCTTTGCTACTGCCAATATATCTTTTCTGCTGCTTTAGTATTTCACTATCCTTACTGTCTCTGAATCCTTCCTTTTTCCCAACTTTCCTAAAATCCTCTAATCCTATGGATTCCCACAGGCACCCACCAGGGAGCCTTTCAGAGCACCAGTCAAGGACTAAGCTATGGGCATCTCCTCCTCATCTGCATCTTGGAAAAGGGCCCCAGCCTGCCAGTCCAGCTCTTGACATTGCTACTCCTTTAAAAGGAGCCACTTATTCAGCCTAAGCCTTCCAAGAGCTCCAGCGACAACTGGCAGCCCAGCCCAGCAGCCAAGGCGGCCGGGGGGGCTTGCAGTGGTTTCTAAACATCGTCTCTGCACCATCTGATGTGTGCAGGCACCAAACAAAAACCCACTCGAATTCCTTAGCAGGAAGAACAACGAAGCTGGAGCTGCTCCAATTCCCGTCCTGGCTGGAAGCAGCTCCTGGCGCGCAGACGCGAAATCGCTGGGAGGATTTGTCTGATGCCGTCTCCACGTTTGGTATTGCGGGGCTGATTTTGGTTTGTTTTGTATTTTAATGGTGCTTCTAGAGATCCCACCGCGATAAGTTTCATCCTGGGAGGGAGATGCAGAGGGAGGAGAGTCATTAGCTCATCCCTAGTGACAAGGAGAAGGGAGGAGGGCTTTCCTGTGCTAATCCTGCACAGGCTGATCTCCCACCGATGATGCTTTCCTGTGCTCCAGGATAAATGAGACTTCCCTAATTCTTTCCCTGCTGCAAATAAACAGACGGGGAGCCTGCACCATGCGGCTGGCACTGCCCTATCCATCACCCGTCCCGACTGTAGGTAGCGGTGATTACAGCTCATTATCGGCAATTACCTCCGCGGAGCTCGTAGGTGTTTTCCCCCTAGAACTTTCAGCAGCTCCAAAGCTCTTTGAAGGTTTCTCTGTGAAGAACGGCTGTAGGAAATCCCTCCCTCTCTGCCCAGCAGTCAGACCTCCCTTCCAAAAGCCCTAGCCATCAGACACCATAATGCAATCACAAAAAAAAATAAGGGGAAATAATCGCCAGCCCAGTGAGCCCAAAGGATGGGCGATGCACCAGGTCTGTCCTGGTTGGTGGGGACACATCTGCTCAGAAGGACTCTTCTTTCTCTCTTTTGCTCCTCAGAAAGCTTCTCCTGTGAGCAAGCCAGCCTCCCCTCACCCCTCCTCCAACTCCCAATGTAATTCCCACAAAAACCCCCACACAACAGAAAAGCACATGTACAGTGGGTGCCCTTCCCGCATACAAAGCACCACGGCAGCGGACTGAGGGATGGACCCTTTGAGAAATTCATATGCCAGCCTTCCCACTATAGCAATTTCATTCTGTCTTTGTAATTGTCTGATATTACATTGTTCCCTGCCAGAAGATTAATTAGCTAGTCTTACCCTCCAACATACCATCCCTCTGCAACCCTCAAGGAAGCTGGAGCGGTGCCAAGTCGCACGGATTTGCTATTCTGGCTGGCAGCTGCTACTGTCGCTGCAGAAAAAAAAGGAAAAAAAAAAAGAAAAAAAGTCTCCTTTTGTCCCCAAGCAGCAATTGCCGTGCCAGCCGACCCCGGCCCTCCCAAAACCACCACCAACGAGGCTGGCCAAGTCTCAATGCCATGGGCTGGCAGTGCGGAAAAATAAAAGAGTGGCAGGAAGCGGAAATTAAAGATTAAAAAAAAATCAAGCAAAAAACCCCCTCCCACAGCCAACGCCCCACACCCCAAGCCCCTGCCTGGTGTCAATACTCACACTGGCTGAGCGTGGCTGTGCTGTGGCCATGAGTCATGAGGAACACACCGTGGGAAGGGCATGGGCGAGGTGACATCCCTGCACCGACACCAACATCAGCATCCCGACATCACCACCACTCACCCCAGCCCAGAGCCACCTTCACAGCCCAGCCCACCCTCAGGCTGTGCCCCAGAGGAGAGGGCAGCAGGGACAGCACGGTGTTGGCAGTGGGGAGCCACCAGCCCAGCCAGGGCTGCTGCTGCAGCCGCTCTTGGCAAGGAGCCCGGCCCGGCACCGCGGTGGATCTGCTGCTTTTGTTCCCTCTCCATCTTCTGTCCTCGCACACACACGCTCTGGATCTCTCCATCTCACCCTAAATGTGGTGCCCAGGCAGGTGGGAGCTGTGTGGGTATGAGCACAGGGCACCTCTGGTCACCATCCCCACGAGCTGTGGGGGAACAAAGGTTTTTCCCTCTTTGTGAAGGGGAGGAGAGCTCAAAGTCTGGGAGGTAAAAACCTGAAAAATATAGTCACCCATCTAAACTGATGCACACCACAAATCCAACTGGCAGGCATGTAATCTTTCCTTCCAGGCAGTCCTCAATAAGTGCTGTTCTGCTAAAGTCACCCCAGCAGTTCATGTTTGCTGGTTGATTTGCTGGTTTGCCCCATCAGCCCCACAGGGCTCTCCAGCCATGTCCCACCAGGGCTGCAGCACAGTGCAGCAAGGTGTTTTCAGCAGAGGAGGCACCACGAGCTCCAACAAGTTGTGTTTAAGGTAAAAAGTGAAGAAAAGGAGAGCAGGACCCCTGTTACACCAACAGACAGAGCTATGAGCAGAGAGGGATGTTCTGCACCCTGTACAACCCAACGGGATTCCGTCCCCAAAACCAACGAGGCAGACCAAACCTGGCAGCTTTGCCTCCTGTCCCTCATCCAGCTCAAAGGGAGGCCAATTTAAGATTAATATTTTTTTTTAACTTAGGCAGCTGCTGCAGGAGATCACCCTTCCTCCCCAGCCCAGCTGCCTGGGGACTGGCACGGGGACAGGGAGCTGCACCAGGAGCTGGACACCAGGATGCGTTTGAAGGCACCGGTTCCCGGGCTGTGGCAAACGAGCCCATATTGTCACGGGGGCTAATTAAGCTCCTCCACTAAGACAGCAGCTCCAGACTGCCTCAGCACCCGCCTTAGCTGGCAGCCCCCCTCCCCGGGTGCTACGGAAACGGGAATTAAGCGGTGATGAATGCAGTATTAATTAATTAAGAGAAGATGCACATGAAGGGGGTGGGAGGCAGGGGCGTCTTTGCGCTGTGGAAATCACCCAAGGAGGGGTCGCCGTAAATTTGTTTTTTGTTGTTTTTGCTCTGGAGAAGGCGCATGGGGGGACCTGCATGGCCAGGCAGTGGGAGTGTGACCCGCTGGCACCAGACCTGCCCGTCCTCCATCGCCAAGGAAAGGAGGATATCCCAAAAAAATGACAAGGGAGGGAAGAGGCACCCGCGGCTCCACGCCGCCATCTTCTCCCACTGCGGAGGACAAATGCAAAATCAATTTTGCACACTCCGAAATGGCTGTTCAGGAAGGGTTTTTTTTGCTCTGGAGAGGTTAATGGGGAAGCTCAACCCAGCTGATGCTGAGGGGATGGGTGTTACTTTTCAGTTTGCATATTGAGATTGTTTACACACATGATTAGCTAATATATTAAGCTTCTTAAAGAAAAAAAAAGATAAAGCACAGGGTTTAGTTTTGATTTGTATTCCTCACCCACTCTCTCCTTCACAATACACCACCTGGAGAGCAGCAAGGACTTGGCCACCACTGCCAACAGCTGGCTTTTGGAGAAGGGAAACGTGGTTAAAATCCCGTCAAAGACTGCAGTGTCCAGGTGATTCAGCACATCCAGCCTCACATCACAGCACCTCAGGTAAACACTGGTCCCCATCACACAAACTGGGGCAGCTCAGCCTGCTCAGAGGCGAGTTTTGGGAGGGTGCTCAGCACCCACCTGGGGTGGTCAGACCCTGATCTCCGTGGGAAGGACAAGATCCCTGTGGGAAGCCTGCTCTGCCAAGCCCTGCCCAGTGGCAGTGGGTGCCAGGGACAGGGGAGTGCGGGCTGCAGAGCCCACATGCAATGGGAGGTGCTCAGCACTGCAGCTTTTCCTCTGCATGGCTGCTCCTGGGGGCTGGGTGTGGTTTCAAGTCTCTTTTCAGTCTCAAGGCTGGAGACAAACACCCTGGAGATAACCAAGGCTTTGTTTCATCACCAGCAGGGCAGAGAAACTCAGCTGCAGACCCAGCTGACACTTCCCTGGGCTAACTGGACAGAGACCATCACTCCCTGAGCCAGAGACTTTGTGGGCATCTCCAGGACACCCCTGCCAGGTATCTCACATCCAGACCTGACTGTTTTCTCACTCCTCACATCACACACACTCCTGGCACCACAAACCACAGGTGTGGCTGTGCCTCCAGCAGCCCCACAGATCCGTCCCTGCCTCCCAGGTCATGCCAGGGTTTAACTGGTTTCACTCAGCTCTTCTCCATGCAAACTTCTTCCTGAGCCATCTCAGCAGGGTGACTGGCTGGGAAGTATTTTAGGGGACCACTTAGGGGACCAGGCTGCATGCTCAGAACCTTGTGCTGTTCCTCCAACCCAGAGCCTGTGCTGCAGACTCCATTCCTGCATCCCTGCTTTTTGGGATCCTCCAATTACAGCGGCCTGGTGCAGTTCCAAAGCTCTTCCAACTCACCATCCTTCTCCTCTGACTTAATTTTAAAACCACACTTCTCCTTTGCTCCATTTTTTCCTGCTACAGGAGTAATCCCTCCTTCCACAGCCAGGCATCACAGCAGCCACCACACCAGCAGCTCAGCTGCTCTTCTCCCCCCTCTCCTTCCTCCCCAGCTCTCACCACCCAGGGTGTGTTATTTATACAACATCTCTAAGCATTGACTTCTTCAACACAATTTTTCCTTTAATTACTTGCATTAAAAATAAAAATGCCAACCTATGTGGGCAACTGCTCTCATTACAGTATCAGTCCTCCAGCTAATTAATATCTGTTAGCTTTGGCTTATGCACCAGGATGCCTAAATCCAAAATACACAAGGCTGCCAAGTCACTTTGCAAACAGGAGCACTTGCCTTGAAGAAAGAATCACGTTATCCAACTTCTCCTGTGCAACCTCCCCATAACCTTTACTTTCAAGGTCTTAGAGAAGGAAAGCTCATCCAGCTCAAAAAGAGATTGCAGTGAAACCAAAGGGGACACCCAGAGGAAAGCAAAGAGAAGAGAAACAGATCTCCAGAAGAAAGAGAAACACCATCTTTGTACCTGAGAGGAATGATTTGTCTTTACAAACAAGCTGTGGGTCTGCTGGCAGATAAAACCAGCACTGGGAGGTAAAAGAAACAATGGGAAGGATTCCACTGATTGATGAATGGAAAAAGATTTTTTTTTTTTAATTTGCCTTTACAAATATACTGCAGGTTTGCTGATAAATGAAATTGGATATTAAAAGATGAAAGAAACAATGGGGAAAACCCCTAAATTCCATAAGAATTAAAAATGAAAAGGGAGGGTTATACATTAGAGGGGAATCTCTGGTATCAGGCGTTTCAGGAAGTCTGTACCTCTCAAGTACCTCAGAAATGGGGAAAGAGGGAGGGAAATTGGGATAAAAAAGGAGGCTGTGTCCTCCAAAAATTTGAGAGTGGGATGCCCCATGGCCTCTCCCTTTATTAGAATAAAGTAAAAGGACTCTGTCTCTTTTTTGGACGTAAACCTCTGATGTTTGTGGATTAATTTTCCTGACACTCCCACTCTGTTGTACTCACACAGGCCACATGGCAAAGACTGAGTCTGAGGGTAAAACCTCCCAGCATCTCCCAGAGCACACACACACATCTCCAGCCCGTGCAGAAGGACAGGGAGCTGAGCCCCACCGAGCTCCATCCCGGCAGCAGCCACCTCCCCGCACAGGTGACAGCAGAGCAGCAGTGCCACACAGCGTGGTGACAAAGAGAGGGGCCACCCCGGGGGGCAGGTAAGGGCTGGCAGGGTGGGGAGGTGGGTGCAGCCCTCCTGCATCCCCCGATGTCAGTGCAGCCCAAGGCGGCAGAGCTGGCGCTGATTAAAAAGGGAAAAGCCTTATGTAAACTTAATGCATAATTAACCTGAGCAACGCACTCGCAGGAGACATTATTGAGGTCAGGCAAGCATTAGAGCCACAAAAACAACTCTGCCAGCAGATGAGGGATGAGAACATCCACTGTTAAATTATTTGAGTTCTCTTCTAACGCAAAGGATAAAACCTGCTGGATCCTAACCAGGACAAGCCTCTCCTGCAGGCAGATTATAGCAGGTTTCTTAGCTCCTACTCCAAAATATTGGATGGGAGAGGCCAGGAAGGAGAGCCTGAGGTGGAGAAGCCCTTTAGAGATTTTCTGTGAGGGTCAGGTCTCCAGCAGAAATACGATCTCAAGCACTTTCAACCCCGACCCTTGTCTCAATAGGACACGAAATAAACCCACACACACGCTGGAACTCCAAGGCAAGAAGAAGGGAAGTTTATTTTCTGACTCCAGTATTTATAGACTTTCAAAAGTGACAGTGGATTGGAGGATGAAATTGCCACCTCTCCAATGACACTGGACAAACCAACAGTCCATCAAATTTCTCCTCCTCCAGAAAGGAATGCAAAAACCAATCATTATTTACACGAGAGTGTGCCTGAGAAACCCCATTACAAAAATGTAACCATCAGAAGGCTTAGAAGAACTTAGAAGAACAGACAATCATTATTTACATGAGAGTGTGCGTGAGAAACCCCATTACAAAAATGTAGCCATCAGAAGGCTTAGAAGAACTTAGAAGAACAGGGTGACGTCCCCTGAAACAGATTTTGGTGGGTGATCCATGCACATGGACGTCCCATGGGATGGCAGAGATTGGGGTATCAGCAGCTGGATTCAGGCCTTGGCAAAGATGAAGATGTTTTGTACTCACCTGAGCCATTCTTATTTACACCCCTGTGATAGACAAGTAGTGCAGTGGTTGACTCTCACAATTAAAAGGCAAATATTAGAAGTTTTATTTATTTATAGTTATGCTTTACCCCCCTTGTGTTGTTATGGGGTGACCTGGGTTTGGGACATTTGGGAGGGTGGGATTGTTACTATGGCAACAGCTGATCTCCAGTCAAGATTTAGGGAAGTGAACTCCTCCACTGGACAGTGAAGAAGGGGTCGATGGACAGAACTTTGGGAGAGCTAAAGGGTTAAAAGGCAAAACCTGCATTGTGTGGATGAGCACATGGTGGGGAAAATCCTCTGCTCCTGGTGCTGTAATATTTTCTCTATTCAGTCTTCTGTTGTATTTTTGATAAGGTTTTAATAAACCTTTTATTTTTTTTTTTTTTGGAAGTGAGTATCATTTCTCACACCCCCAAACAGAACACTTGCTCTCCTGAAAACCTACAGCCTCTGCAAGTAAAGGGCCAGGTTACTCCAGCTCCCAGCCATGCTGCTGCTCCTCTTCCAGAGGAATTTTACACCCAGAGCTTTGGGAGAATCTGCTGCTGGGCCCATCCAGCCTGTCAGCCACCACACAGGAGGAGCTGGGCCAGGGTCTCTGCTCTGTGTAAAACAAGATCACTGCTCAAACAACCTCCCATCAAAAGGGAACCTGCTGATGCACTGGGTTCCCTCCTCACAGGGTGTTAAACTCGCCAAGATCAAGGGCTCTTTCTTTGCTCGCTCCTGAAAAGCAGCAGGAAGCTGCAGATCTACTATGAGCACTTAGAGGAAAAACATTACAGCATCGAAAGGTACTTTAAATGATTTAGTTACAAACTTGCCTGTAATAAGACATCTATTTTGGTTAATCTCTTAGTTGCAAATCTTGAAACTCTTGAACCTGCCTCAGGCTACTGTCAGCAGCACTTCATTTAACACTGCTTATTGGGAATAACTGCTATTTCCCACTGTAACCTCCAAACCTCTTAAAGTCTCTCTTATTGCTCTGCCCAAATATACTTGCCTTCAGGACACAGAGGGTTTTTTCTTGCTAAGAACTGTTAAGATGATTTGAACAAGCTGAATCAGAAGAGACTGTTTCTCAGGCAAAGCAGCCAAAACTCAAAACGCCATCCCTGCGATATTTTGGGAGTGATTCTTCTTCCTTTTTTTTTGAGCATTTACTCGTGTTATGAAATCCAACAGCTGCACTTTGATCACTCTTCACAAGCAGAAGAGTGGAAGGGATGGAGAGGGTGTGTTCATCCTCCAGGAAAGTCACCTGTGGGGAGGGATCTCCATCCCTGCCCACGCCTGTGGCTGTGGAGACCATCCCCAGCTCACCACGGCCAGGGCTCTGAGGGGCTGCTGGGGGCTTCAGCAGCACCAATGCAGCTCTTGTGCTCTGAGCTCAACCCCATTTTCATTTCCAGGGGATGCAGAGCTCCGGTGGGCACCTGTGGCTACAGTCCCACCCATCCCAGCTCAGCAGGTTTGATTTCCAACACCACCACAGCCGGACCTTGAACACACCCAGCGCTGACCTGATGGGTGCCACAGCTCCAGCCCCAGCAAATCTGGGAATTGCAGCAGTCCTGGAGAATTGCAGCAGTCCTGGGCTCCCCCCTGTCCTGCAGGCACGGGGAGCAGATGAAGCCACCGCTTTTTGGTTGCCAAGCAGCAGCCACACAAGCCCCAGGCAAGAGCAGCTGCAGCAGAGCAAGCAGAGCCACAAGAGCCCTCCAAGCCTTTTAGATGTGGCACTTAACTGCAATGCAGGACTTTCCAGCCCAGCCCTGTGCCTGGGGCAGCCACTCATCACTGCAGGTGTGCAGACCCCAGAGTCAGCTCAGTCACCGCCTTCCCTCTGCTTGCTGTGAAAAGCTTTGGTCACTGTCTTGGTTTGGAAGGACAGGTGTGTGCTAAGGAAGGCAGGAGCCTCCCCTGAAGTGGAAAATGCAAACCTCCTGCCTACGAATTGCTATAAATTTTAAATTAAGGAGCTCTCAGGCAAAAAATATGGGAGCAGGAATAACAGTTCTTTAATAGGGAAGAAAAAAAAAAATAAAATAAACAATGCAGTAAACAAAACAACCCTGACAGAGTCAGAACACACCTGACACCCTGTGGGTCAGGGTGCTGGCAGCAGTCCCGTTGGAATTGTGGCTGCAGCCCTCCTGGAGTGTCAGGGGTGGCTCTGCTGGAGCAGGGATCCTGGAGAAGGGTGGAGTCTTCCTCTGAAGATCCAGTGGAAGAGGCAGCTGCTGTTCCTCTGGGAAATCCAGTGGAGGAGCCGTGCTGGTGCTCCAGAAACTCCAGATTATATCCAGGTAGGAATGCTTGGCTCCTCCCCTGGGCTTACATCTCCCATGGATGCTGTAGTTCTTCTCAGCCATGCAGGGACATTCCACAGCCTGTTATCAGCAGATGTCTCCTGGAGGGAGGAGTGGGTGTGGAAGAGATAAGGAACACTGCCCACTGAACAGGAGACAGCTGCCACACAGATGGTAAACAGAAAACAATTTGCTTGGCAATCCAGGACAGTCACTAAAGAGTTTTGACCCACGTGGAGCAGGACACAGACGTGGAGGGCCAGAACTGTTATTGTCACTGCTTTTAATGAGGGAATGGGACTATGGTTGGGATAAGAATGATTTATTGTTCAGATAAACATTAGTTTGAGAGGTTGTGAGATTTTAAAGGAGTAAGTGGCTGGTTATAGTTTAAAGTAGTTACAAGTTTGCTGGTTTTTTTTTTTAAAACACAATATATAACATTCAAATTTAATAGATAGTTGTTACAAGGTTTGTTTTGTTTCTCTATCACGTTTACTTAATTTTGTTGTGTTGTAGATATTTTGCTCAATGGGTTTCTGTCACACGTTTACACATATGTTTTTATTATAACTTCTAAACTCTTAGCTTACTCTATGCAACCACACCCCAACGTTATAAACTCTTTATTATCTTATCAATACAGTTTCTCACTTAAGGCATATTCTTAATTACAACTATAAAAAACATAAGTTTATGATTTTTCTACTTAATGTCTGTGTATTGTATTTTTACATCAATCTAAGCTCCTTCCAAGACTGCAGATCAAACCCTCCTGTACCTGTAGAAGTTTCCATCTTGCCATTTTGCACAGAGAACCCCAAAGAAAAGGGACAGAGCTCACACCAGACACAGGCCTGACTTGGGATCGGTTTCTATTCCCAGCAATATGCTCGAGAAAGTGCCCAGCATTAAGGGATTACAGCTCTGGGGGGTTAGAGACACGCTCTCACATCCATCTGCACCAGGTTTCACACAAAAGCCTTGACAGAAACAAAACCCCAAACCAGTGTGAAATATGCGTATACAAGCTGTGATAAATAACAGCCTGTCTGCTCTATACATTCACCCTGCTTTAGCAGGGATGAGGCCACCAGTTAATCCAACTCTGCCAAACCAGAACCAGCACAGCAAGAACCGCGCTCAGAGCCCAGCTTTGGCACACCACAGCCCCTGGAGCTGCAGAGGCCAAAACTGAGATGAAATTCTGGAATGGCTGCCCGGGGAGGTGGTGCAGTCACCATCCCTGGGTGTGTTTAACAAAGCCTGGATGTGGCACTGGGTGTCAGGGTTTAGTTGAGGTGTTTGGGCTGGGTTGGACTCAATGATCTTGGAGGTCTCTTCCAACCCAGTGATCCTGTGAATTCTGTGAATTCTGCCTTTCCAGGCTCAGCTTTCCTCTGCCTCCCTGCAGCTAGCCCTTAGTCTGAGCTCAGGTTGCAGATAAATGTTCCACCAGAGAGAAAACAATTTTTTCTCCTTCCCCCAAAATATCCCACTTTGCACAACCAAACCCCACCTTTGCTCCAGGCAAAGCACTTGTAGGGGGGAGTGAGCCTTGGGAGAAAGCTGGGCCACAGCCCACATAGCTGCACTTATAGTTAAAGCAGAATAAAAACTCCTTGAGCCCACTATTCCCCTCATTCCATCTCTCACAGAAGTTGCCAGCAGGACAGAGCCACCCCAGGAGCTCTGGGTCAGCCCAGCCCCAGACGATGCCCCTCACTCTGAGAGCACCCAGCTGCTGCTTGAAGCTTTTTAAGGGAGGCTTTAGGAGCGCAGCACCTGCAGCAGCAGCCGTGCCACTCACTGCTCTTCAATTAAACCCATTTTGCAGCAGAGGGGAGGCAGCTGTGGGGCTGCTGGCCAGGACACCCCGCTGCCCTGCGCTGTGACAGCGACCTGCAGCAGCTCCTGGGGGTGCTCCAGGTCCCAGCAGGAGCAGGGGAGCACCAGAGGGGCTCTGTGAGCACAGCAGGAGTTCCTGAGCCCCTTTCATGGCTCAGCCACTCTCCCCCTGAGCTCTGGCTCCTGCAGACCTCACCCAGCCTGGTGCTCCCACACCAGCTCTGGGGCTGATGCTCAGCACAGTGGCCTGGCTGACAGCAGCAAAAAGCCCTGTTTTAAACAGATTTCTTCTGCACTGAGAGTGTGGTGTGCTCTGGTTAAACACCAGAGGTACCAGACTGAGGTAGGGGAGCTCCAAGCCCAGAGCTTCCAGACATTTGTGTTGTTTTAGTTTTGAAATGACATTGAAAATGGAATAAAAGTTTTTAAACAGTTTTTTAGTTGTTTTATTTTTGGGTTACAAAAGGGCTTAATTTGATAAATTGGTGTTTTGTGTGAGGAAAAAAGGGGGTTTTTTGGAGCACAATGGTGTGCTTGTCTTTTTGGAAGAGTTGTGGTTTTCTTTTATTGCTGATTGGAATTGAAAAGGTAAATTGAGGAGCACCCTCGGGATGCAGTGAAATGTTGAAAAAACAGTCTTTTAAGTTGATGATAACAAGAGGTTAATTTCTTGGAATTACTGAAAGAGAAGGAAGTTTAGGTTGTAGATGTTGCCCCATCTCTGGGTCAGAAAAGGGCTTTATCCAAAAAAAACCAGGTACAGCCACCAGCACAACCCCAAACCTGCCCCCTCCTCCTCCCTAAGTGCTCAGAAAAGGAAACATCAAACATCCTTGGCCTCTCTTTTCCTCCTCAGGGCTCAATTTGGGATTGGTGCCAGAGAGAAAAAAAAAAAAGAAAACAAAAAAAGCCATTGCTGCCAGCCCTGGGGGGGCACAGAGGTGCCAGCAGGACAGGGGGCGTTTTTAGGGCACCTCCAAAGTGTCACCCCTGTCACCCTCACCCAGAGATGGGTCCCTCAGAGCTGTGCTGAACATCCATAAATCTTTTTATTGGTTCAGGTGGTCATTAGAGGTGCTCCTTCCAAATCCTTTGTGTGTTCATCCATCAGTCAGCTCTCTCTGCTGGAGAAGGTCCCTTCCATCCTGGAGAGTTTCAGGAGTAATTTGCAGATATCTCAGCTTGCCCAGTAATTTTGTTCCTTATTAAATATTGCTAATGACAGGGTTTTAGACTCTCAGCCATATATTCACTTTCTGTTCCAGTATAAATTTTAATCTGTCTTCCCTCTTCCTTCTAGACAAGTCTTTAAAAAAAAAAAAATTACTGGAATAAAAAGGAAAGCACCAAGTAATTGAAAAGAGCTGCTAAAAACAGAAAGGAAGGAAAGCTGAGGAAAGTTGTAATGATTGAAAAGTTCAATAAAATCGGAGGAAAGCAGGAAAAATTCTAATTTTTAGTGAAATGGATGGCAGATCCCTGGAAGGTGAGCTCTGTTTTCCCAGCCCAGGTCAGGCTCCCCCCTCCATGGGTCACTTCAAAACCATCTCCCCACTCCCCTTCCCTTGTTTAAACTAGAGCTGCATTTTCTCCTCTCCATCCACCCTCAAGCTAAACCTTTTCATCTGGTGCTTTCAAAGCCTAACCAATAAAATGTTGAAACCAATAAAACTGTTTGTGGGGGAAGAGTTTTCTGAAGAGAGCAGGCGCAGAAGATGATGTTTTACCAAAAGCTAGAGGCAGAAAATGGGAGGCTGGAGTTGAAGAGCTCATGCAGATGAATCTTGAACGGTCTATTCTCACCCTCATAATGAGCACATACATGATTAATGAAAATATTTATCCTCATAACCCACTGCAGGGAGTTCATATTTAATCCAAAGTCCACGTGAAAGCCCAGCCTCTCCTGGTTCCTCACCTACCTTCTTGTTTCCTTGGAAATCTCTAAACTCTGCCAGCTGACCTGAGGTTTGGCTCCTTGGGGTTGGCTTTTCCTGCCTTTCTGCATAAGTCCCACACCTTTTGATCCCAAAATCGCCGCCACCTGGGACCTACAAGGTTTCTCAGATAATCCCGTGGAGCTGCTGCTTTGTAACGTGCCTCACTTTGATATTCAAGGCAGAGCTGGACAGCCCACACATGAAAAGACATCCTTCCCTTTCTTCCCGGGCTTAATTCCATCTGCAAATTAAACATACCGAGGAGATATTTATAGAGGAGTGCCCTGATCCTCCTGGGATGGCCCTGGAGTCTCCAATGTGTAATTTTGCTTTAGGAATATGAGTTTAATCTTGACTTTTTTCTGAGGCTGGGGCTCCCCTCTGGTGCCCACAGGGCTGGTGCAGCGTGGGGTGCCTGGATGTACCCAGGGGCTCCAGGCTCCTGCTGCTCCCCCATCCTTGTCCTCTGCAAAGCTGTTTCAGGGCTTTGTTCAAAGGTGACAGTTTTTACTTTTGAAAGAACAGGGTCTGTAAACTTTGCCAGCAAGAGCTTTCAGCTGTGACTTGGGAAAAAAAAAAAAAACCCAAACCAAAGTGACCTCCCTTAAAAATGGTGCACAGATGGAAAGGACTGCTCAGCCCTGGGTCCTGGTGGCCCTATGTGACAAGGAGCTCTCACAGAATCATCCATCCCTCTGTATGCCAGTCCTCCATCCCATATTTTCACTGTGGGCAACCCCCAGCATTAAAAAAAAAAAAAAAAAAAAAAAAAAAATTTTGGTATTTTTTGGCTTATGTCATTTACAGATATGTGTTAGAGCAGAGGATAAAGGACTTTTATTTTGTTTTCCATTTAAATATTTTCATTTCATCTTCTTGTTAAAGAGTAACCCAGTGCTATTTTTTTGCCCAGCATCACTCACTTAAACATCCTCATGATGGGAAGAGTTCAGGGCGGGGGAACTTGCAGGAAAGATGGTTTCAGTAGTAATAAGGGGGATTTTGGCACATTTCTGCATGCTATGAGGTATGTCTTTAAGCTTCAGTAAACTTTTGGAGTCCCTGGGAAGCTGGTAATGTGCCTTTGAAGGAAGTATGACTTATGAAATTGCAGTTTTTAGCTTAGCTGGGTAATGTTAATGAGAAAATATCATGGGCTGCGGGTGGAAGTCTCCTGAATCCCATAAGTTAGGAGTAAATTATTCTGTTTTCCTAAATGAAGCAGTGCTGTGCAATGCTGCTCCTAAATCAGGCTGATGGTGAGAATTATTTATTAATTTGTGAAGGTCCAGAGAGAAGCTCAGGCAAATAAATACAAACCAAACTGTGTGAGAGAATTACAGAACTGGGTTTGCTGTGGGCATGGAAGAAAAGGGTTTGTGAGAGGGAACAGGAGGGTTGGCACCAGCACCTTGTGTGAGGGAGGAGCTGGAGGGACAAACCCTCCTTTCTGCTGGAGCCACAGGGAGGATGATCAGACCCCCCCCATGCTTTCAGCTGCAGTGCAGCAGCTTCCCTGTGATTAAAGCTGGAGCTCTGCCTGTGCCTGCTGCAGCCCGGCAAGCACATCAAAGGCAGAGGTTTCCCAGAGGACAGCTCCCACACCAGGGAATTCAGGGCTTGATGCACACCCCAGAGGGTGAGTGTGCAGCAGAGCCCCTGAGCAGCAGCTCACACCGAGCAGGTGATGCCACAGCCCCCTGGTGCCCGCTGTGCCCTGGTTTTGGGCAGCACAGCTTCACCCAAAGGAGCCCTTTGGGGCTCCCAGCTCCTCTGGGCTCTGCAGGTACCACAGAGCTCAGCCTCCCCTCCTGCCAGCACCTGGCCTCCTACCCAGAGAGGATTTATTCCTCCCTGAGCAGGTCTGCGCTGCTGGTATTAATCAGGGAGATGGACGAGCACAAGCCCATTTATTGTGCGCTGTGGGTGAGTGATAAGTCTGTGCCAGTGCCTGGGAAAGCAATCAGGAGAAGGGAGCGAAAGGAAGAGGAGGGAAGAGCAGCATTGTGGGTAAATATGTGCACTTCTGGTGGTGATTACCCTCCAAGTAATTAGTTTTTAAATCAGGCAGACGTTTCGGGAAGTACTCGCTATGAGCTGCTTTAATTATTTATACTCCCTTTTATTCTTATTATTTATAGTCCTCCTCTTTGGATGGAGATGCTCTTTGGAACCTGAGCCATCTCCAGCCCTCCCTGGCCCGGCACCCACCTCCTCCAGGGCTGCCAGGCACCCCCAGAGCCCGTGCTGGGGGGACCCTCTCCCTCCCAGAGCCAGGCAAGGCAAGCAGGGCCCATCCTTGCTGTGGAGAGCTGCTCAGCTCGGTAATTAAACTCTCACTCATCTTCATTTCCCTCATTTGTTAAAGTGAGGCCACTCAATAAGCCATTAGTGCGAGGTCCTTGCTGCCATCCTGAGGCACATTTCCCTTGGAAGGGGTGGGCAAGGGGAGCAGCTCCTTGCCTGCCCCCTCCTCTGCCCAAAGCCTCCCCATCCAGCTCCTCCCAGGTCCCTCCTGGGAGGCTCTGGGGAGCGAGGGGGAATTTTGCAATGGCCAGCCCTTCCCCCAGCCGGGATTTTTCCCACAGCACCACACAAGCCCCTGTTCCATCAGAGCATCTGGTGTTGTTGCTCTCCCTTCACCAACCCCACCTCTCTGGAGCTTCCCAACATCTGGAAGCCATTCCCTGCACCATTCCCATGAAGGGACCTCTGACCCCTTGAGCTCCTCCTCTGCCTTAAACAAAAGCTGCCCTCACTGCTGAGCTGGGGAATTTTGCCTGCTTTCCCTTCTCTCCATCCACAAACCATTTCTCAATGTGTCACCAGGACAGCATCTGCCTGGAGAGCCCTGGAGCATCCTCTCTCCCTCCATGGGCACACTCAGATTCCAGCATCTCCCTGGAGAGCCCTGGACCATCCTCTGCCCCATCTCCCTCACATGCTCAGACACCAACAATGAGGAAAACTGCAAAAAATCCCCAAATCCCAGCACAAGAGAAAACACAACATGGGGGAAAATGCTGTAGGTTCCTCCAGGAGCAGGGCCCATGGCCTGTGCTTGTAGTTACTACAACTACACGTTGATTTTCCCTGCTCCACCCATCCCTAGGAGCTTTTGTTTCCTCTCTCCCTCCATGGGCACACTCAGATTCCAGCATCTCCCTGGAGAGCCCTGGACCATCCTCTGTCCCATCTCCCTCACGTGCTCAGACACCAACAATGAGGGAAACTGCAAAAAACCCCCAAATCCCAGCACAAGAGAAAACACAACATGGGGGAAAATGCTGTAGGTTCCTCCAGGAGCAGGGCCCATGGCCTGTGCTTGTAGTTACTACAACTACACGTTGATTTTCCCTGCTCCATCCATCCCTAGGAGCTTTTGTTCTGGGTCTTGCTGTGGTTACAGCAGTGAGAACACCTTGACTTTGCTGCTTCTCACCCTGGAATCCTGTGTGAGCTGTGGGGGTGAGGGGGATTTGGGGTGAGGCAGGAACAGAACTGCTGTGCAGCTCTGAAATCAAAGGGCATTGATGGGGATGGGGCAGAGGGGGCCCATCACTGCACACCTCACTGGATGCCACGTGAGATGAGACAATTCACTGCTCCAAAACCCAGGTGCCAGCAGAAAAGCAGAGATCAAATGTACATAAGCCTGTCCTGTGCTCTAGAGCCCCACAGGAACCAGGTCTGAGAGCTGCCCTGCTGGATTTGCTTCCATCCAGTCCCACAGCCACAGAATCCCAGAGGGGCTGGGGCTGGAAAGGGCCTCTGGAAGTCACTTGCTCCAGCCCCAGCCTAAGCAGGGTCACTTAGAGCTCCAGGTGGCTTCTGAGTTCAACTACTCAGGGGGAAATATACAATAAACACGTGAGACAGAGATTAAACCGGAGGGGACAAGGTCAGATCTGTGACACCAGGGAAAAAGGTGGTTTTCAGGATGGCCAATCTTCCAAGGGAAGCCAACTTCCAAAGGCATCCCAAGGCCAAGCCTGCAGCCACGAAGGGTTTGAAGGCCACCTGCCTGTGGAGCCAAAGCCACGCAGGTGTGAAAGACAAACTCCTGCCTGCCCTGAACTAGGGACAGCCCACTACTCCATACAAACACCAGGAAGCACAGTGGGAACAGCTCCAGCATGGAAGCAGAGGGATGGGATCCACCTGCCCCCCTCAGGATCAGGCTGGCTCCATCCCAAAGGCGCTCAGCAGAATCAGCTCCAGCATTTATAGAGTGCCTGGGGCAGGTGTCTGAAGTGGGATGAGTCAAGGAGGTCGGGAATTCTCTTTCACTCTAAACAGGGCAGTTCTGGAGCTGGACTCTCCCATCACCCCCATCCCTACAGAATCCATGCAGCAATGATTACACCAAAGCTGGGAACAGACATTTCCAAATAAGCCTCCTTCTATTTGCATTCGAAACATTTATTTTGGGAAATACATATTAAACACTATTATTTATACAAAAATGGACTAAATTTTCATAATGCTTGTAACCCCCAAAAGGCCATTTTAATAGATCTGGATGAAGGATTTTTTTATTGTATTATTTTCTTGGTTTTTTTCCTTCAAAAAAAAAAAAAAAAAAAAACAGGTCATGTTACAAAGGAGAAAGCAGCGTGTCTTGCTTGGCCCAGCTTGAGATACCAACTAGAGGGAAAAAAAAAGTTCAAGATGGCATTTGCAGAAGTGCCTCTCACAAGAGGTTTTTCTCCCCTTTCAGTCTTTTTTTAACACTTGAAATATATATATTTTTTTTCAGTTAATACGTTTTTTGTTGTCGCTTTTGCTAAAATATAGCAAGTCAACAAGTAGAGAGCTGCTGTTCCCCAACAGCTCTGTGGGGCTGTTGTGGAGGGGGGATGTGAGTGAAGGGGAGAAGGGATTCTCACAATGCACCCCTCTGCCCACACCCCTTTGGCTGCTGGGGGGGATGTGTGGGGAGCCCCTGAAAACCTGGGCATCCCCAGCAAGGGGAGAGCAACCTCCTCCCTCCTCCTGTGCTGAGCCAGGCTCTGTCCCCCGTGGGCTCTGCAGGTGCCTTCCAGTGCTAGAGGATGGGACACGCTGCCACTTCAGTGTGTGCTCCCAAAAATGGGTGATTTGCAGGAAGTTTTTATTCCCTTAGAGAGGATTGGGAGACTGGTGGACACCAGAAAGGCGAGGGGAGCTGGGGAGAGGGGCAGGACTGCAGGGCTTTGCTCCAGGAACCCCTGCTCCTGTGTCACAGTGCTACCTAATGCTTGCAGGGTCTGATTTATTGGAGACACACAGAAAGAGAAGGGTCTGGGGGCAGAGCAGGGGGAGCAGCACCCACAAACACCCCCCAGCCCCCCCCCACAGCTGCAGGGCTTGGTCAGCACATGCACAGACAGCCTGCACAAGGACCAGCAAAACAGGAGCATCTTCCCTGGACACACAGGGGACCCAGGAAATGAAAAGGAATTTACAGATACCCAAGAGCCTCCTCTGATGTAGGGAAAAGCCCAAGAATCACAAGGGTCAGACAGGACAACCCTCTGCCTCCCACCACTGCTTTGCAGAGACAAAATTCCACGCTCAGCCCCCTCAGGACAAACACACTTGGAGCCTTCAGAGGACAAAGACCCACCCAGCTGAGTGACAAATAAATACACAAGTGTTCCCAGGACATCAGCCACAGCTCTGGCCCGAGGGAGAGGGAATGAGAGTCTCTGTGGAGGTTCACAGCCTTCTGCAGGCTGCAGACAGACAAGGCAGAGCTCCCTCCCCTCTCCCACACTATTGCAAGGTCACAGTCTGAAAAGGCACTTCTCCCAAAGCAGGTCGCTCTGCCTGGCCGGGGGTCGGTGACAGGCGAGGTGACACCTAAACACTCCCAGTTTATTGCATGAAGACAGGGCACAGGGGCTGGCTTGGGGGCTGGCAGGTCCCAGAGGGCGGCAGGAGACAAGGATGGCACTGGCTTGCTCTCTTCATCCCACCGTACCTCGCTTCCGAAGGCTACATTCACCTGGAGGAGCCCTCGCCTTCAATGGACGGAGAGGAGCCCCTGCACGGAGGGGCTGCAAGGGCTCCCAGGGCACCCCAACCCTGCTGGCCCCACAGATCTGCTCCCCTGGGTTTGGCTGTGGGGTAAGAGAGAGCCCAGCCTCCACAGAGGGACAGTCCCTGGGCCAGGGACGCCGCTCTGGGGGCTGAGCACAAAACTCATGGCACAAAGCAGGGGGAGAGCGGCCACCCCGCTCCACGTCTGGTTATTTGGTCAGTTAACATGGCAGGGGGTCAGGGAGCAGGGCAAGAGGGACAGTGGCAGAGGATTTATATAAAAATAAAGGGGGAAGAGGGGAGAAATAGCGAGCATGAGCGAGCGAGGTCCTGGCTGCGGCGAGGGACGGTTACATTTCGTTGGCCACCAGCTCTTTGTCAGCCACGCCGTTGGACAGAGAGCTCTGGCCCTCGTTCAGCCTCTTCACCCTGTAGGCTTCAAAGTGGATGTTGCTGGTAATATCCTTGATGTTCTGCATGTGTGTCCTGCAGGGAAGGGAGATGGAGCAATCACACCAGCCCAGACTGTGCACCCTAACCCTCATCACCCCAAATACCCCAAACACCCCCCATGTCCCAGTGTCCCCTCCTGCCTTGCTGGTTAATGGTGCCTTTAGGACACAGGAGGGAAGAAAAGGCAATAACTGGCAGCATTGTTGGGCAGCAAGGAGCTGAAGCCTTCATTTGTGCCTGGGGACACAGGAGCTGTGGCTGCAGAACACCCACCGAGGGAGATCCCCACCCTGCTAGTCCTGGGGTGAGGTTTTGTAGCCCCACATAACTCTGCCAGCAGCACATCATGTGTGCAGAGTTTACCCTGCAGCCAAACTGGGGAGGAGCCCAATATCCCCTCTCTAGCAAGCCCAGGGGGCTCAGCCTCCCTCTCCCCCACAGCAGGGACACTTGTTTCAAGAGGGACCAACCACCACCCAGACCCCAGAACAAAACCCCAGTGAAGGGTGATGTCTTTGAACTGGGGGTGAGATCTGGCACTGGTGAGGGACCACTAAGGCCAAAAGCTGCTTGCAGGTGAGCTGGAGCCACTCTGCCAGCAATCCTGGAGTGTGTCCTGACCCCTCCACTGCTCCTCTCCCCCCTGAACTCAGCGCCAAGGAGTGGCAGAGGGGCTGCAGAGTGGCACCGGGCCAGGAGGGAAGGCAGGGATGGAGGGGTGAATGGGTGGAGGGATGGAGCAGCAGAGCAAAGCAGCAGCTGCTTCAAGCTGTGCTGGGCTGTCCCCTTTCCCTGGATGCCACCTGGTGACCAAAGGCTCTGGGGACAGGCACTGACCTGATGAGGAGGTCCCGCAGGTAGGCGAACTCACAGTGTGTTGTGTTCTCCACTGGCAAGAGAGACAGAAAGCATCAGTGAGCCCCCATGGCCACCAGCTGGGGCAAGCAGCACCTGGGGGCTTCCCCAGAGTGTGGGGGGCTCAGATAGGCTCTGACACCCCGGGTACAAATGCAGGACTCAGGAGTCCTCCGTGCTGCTGCGAAGGTGGCACCAGGTCCCTGCCCCAGCTCAGCCCTGGTGAGATCTGACTGAGCACCCACAGCCCCTTCCCAGGGTCCCACCGAGGAGGAGCTTCGAGCAGCATCCCCAGCACAACCCCCAGAACCCCAAACAAGACAGGGGAAGGGCCATGGTGAGCTTTGCAGTGAGCACCAGGCACGTCTCCACTGAAGTTTCATCTGTAGCTGAGCCATGAGCATCCTGCAGAATCCCAGGCAGGCTGGGGAGGGCTGCCAGGGCCGTGCAAGGACAGGAACTCCTGCTGCCAAAGGCCTCTGCTGGCAGGAGGAGGAGTGCTTGCAATAGGGAAAAACCAAGGGGTGCTGCTCCACCACAATCAGTCTGACAGCTGCTATTTTACCCCTAGTTTTACTCAATTTAGAGGAAGAACTCCTTTTTAATTTTTTTTTTTTAATCCCAAAAATCCCGTACATAGAATAGCAGAATCCTTTGTGTTGGAGAAGACCTCTAAGATCATTGACTAAACATCATGCAGGAATGGCAAAACACAAACAACACTGCTGTGCAAAGGCTGCCTGTGGCCATGGCTGTGTCTGGGGGTCTCCTGTGCTGAAGGCAGATGCCTTCACAAGTAGAAGGTGAGGGTTTAATGAATCCCATTGAACTCAGAATGTTCAGGGACACAGCACGAGAGGGCAGCAGAGCTTCAAAATACACTGATTTTCCTGGCAGCTTTGTTAAGCCATCCCTCAACACAGGATTCCTATTAAAAAGACTCGTAAATGAGAGGAACCTGTGAAGTGGAGGGGAGGAAGATGAGAGGGGTGGCACTGGAGATGAGCCAGCTGGCTGCCAGAAACCATCAACAGGGAAATGTGTAGATGTGCTGGAGCCAGGAGCTTTCATCTAGCCTTTAAACCACGATTGTAAAATGGGAGAGCAAAAAGGGAGATGCAGATGGGAGATGGAAGAGGGAAGAGATCCTAAAAGGGCATCAACCAAAGGCGTGGTGGGGGGTACAGATGCCAGGGGAAGGTTCTAACAAGGGCTTAAGACATGGGAATGTCACTGGTGTGTCCTCACATCCTGCTGTCAGGAAATTAACTGTGCAAGAAGCACAAGCCAGGCCACAAGACGCCCAGGAATGTCCCCTCCAGCACTCAGCAGCCCCCCAAGACACACAAAGGCCCAGGAAGCCAACACAGGAGCAATGGCCAAGGTGCTTCCAGTCCTCAAACATATGGAAAATTATCTTTTTTTGGAGGGGCAGGGAAGCACCACATCCACCTCAACTTCTACTGCTGGTTTTGGATTTTATTGCCTTCTGCCAGGGCAGGGAGGTGGGCTCAGGTACCTTCAATGGTGCCCCACTTGGTCTTCCTCCCAAGGATTCTTCTTCCATTCACCTGGTACTCCTGGTCACTGCCCACCACTGCAAATGGGATCATTTCCTGTGGAAACAGAAAAACAAGGCTGGGATTTCTTCTGAGAACTGGTCAGGAAACCAAACCAGCGAGCAAAGTCCTACATCCTCCTGTTTCCAGGGGGGTTTCATGGGATGAGCTGGTTTGCCCCTGATGTTCCTGAGCAGTGCTGCCTGCCAGGGCCCACAGGCAGCCCAGGACTGGGTACCAGCACATGTACCCAGCCTAAAACCAGCCCAAACCCGGCCTAGTCCAGTCCCTCACTGGCAGGCACCAGGTACAGCTGGAGCAAAGGTATCCCAAAGCTTCCCTGGGAATTGCTCCCAGCATCTGGCAACCTGTGGCTAACTCATTTTCTGATCCACGTTGGTGTCTTTGAACTTCAGAGTCCCTAAAAGATGTTTTTCTTCCTCACATTAGTCCAAACCACTTTAATGTGCCAAAAAAAAAAAAAAAAAAAAAAAAGCTGGCTGATTCCTGCAGTGTGGAATTGCCAGCTGCAGGCAGCTTACAGGTGAAATTCCATCCCAGTGCTGGGAAGGCTGCTGCCCTAGGCAGGGATGGGCAGGCACCTCTGTTCCCTGAGCCTGGGGCAGGGGAAGAGGCCATGGACCCTCTGCTGAGGGCACCTGGCAGGGGTGGAGATGGGGAAGGAGCATGGACAGGACACCTTCCCCACCTTCCCCACCCTCTTTCCACTCCTGCTCTGAGCTCTGGCAGGATCCCTGCTGCTGGGCAGACCCACGGACAGGGCACAGCAGCTTTGGGAAGAAAACAGAGGCCTTTGGAAGGGAACCCCCAGGCCATGGGCAGCCCTGGAGCTGCAGGGTCTGTCCCAAGCACAGCCCCTGCACTGACCCGGAATTTCTCATTCACCAGCCGATCTTCAGAGTCCTCATCAAACTCCTTCTGGGGGTACACATCGATTCCATTGGCCAGGAGATCAGCCATTATCTAGGAGGGAAGAGCAGAGGCACAGGTGAAGGACAGGCAGGCACAGGAGTTGCACTCCCACCACGGCAGCTGCTCCCAAAAGGGTCTCTGAGTGATGCCCACCAGTCACAGCAGCAGCATCCTCCCTCTGCATCTCTCCATCCTAAACACAGCCCACTTTGGGGGCAGAGACCTGTGCCACACACCCACCAAGAGCTTGCCCTGGAACCTCTGCAAGAACCTGTTGCCAAGACACAGCTCAGACAGAGAGTGGGATGAAGTTACATGAGCTGGATGTTGTTTAGGGATTGAAAAAGACAAACAAGACAACCCAAGCTGCCCAAGCAAAGGGGAACACAGCTGCCAGGCTTGTAACACAAAGGTGAAAAGCTGCTCTCTGGTGTTTGTTTACACTCCTTGGAAAAGGAACGTGATCTGGAGGGACAAGGACACAGCTTGGAAGGGCAGACTCTAAGGACTTTGCCTCTGTGCAAGGCCAAGAGATGCTGGAATCTGATTCCTGGGTGGAGACTCAGCTCAGGGGGAGCTTGAAGGATCAACCTTCTCCTACAGTGCTGCAAACCCCAACCCAGGCTGGCAGCAGCTCCCAGCACTTCCTATGGCAACAACTCCACACCAGTCCCACAGTGCAGGCTGGCAAAGCAGTGGATTCACCCAGGGGATGCCCCCAGCTGGCTCCCAGCCCCCCACCAAACCCCACACCGAGTTTAGGGGAACAACCTAACAAAGCCAACTCCAGGGAGCACATTCCACTGCCTCAGCACTGGCACCAACCTGCAGCCAGGCTGGGGCTTCACATCTCCTACCCACCCCATCCAAACCCAAAACCTGTCATCTCTCTGAACCAGCTACACCTCAGATGCAGACAGGGAAGCACACATGCAGGCACACTGCAATGAATGGAAAAGGTCCCAGCCTGTGCCCAGCTGGCCTGATTTCCTGTCCTCTCATCTGCTGGGAGCAAACACACCATGTGGCCATGTGTTCTCCCTCCATCTGAAAGGATTTGGGAGGTCTGGTTATAATCAGGAAGCAATCAGAGATAGGGTGAGCTGAGCCAGTGCAGAGCAGCAGAGGCAGGCACTGTCCCCATGGTCTTCCATGGTATCAGCAGCCAAGGGTGCCCAGGTGACATTTGAGGTCCCAGACTGACTTTGTAGTGCCAGAGCCAGCCAGTCACCTGCAGACACAGGGATGTCTGCACTGGTAACCTCTGAGTGGAGCCAGCAGCCTGCAGAAGCCCCCACAGAGAGCAGATGTGGCACCATGGGCTCACCCCTCCGTGTCCCCTCACCAGCTCCTTGCAGAGTTCTGTGCAAACAGCCTGACAAGCCAAGGGACCCCAGCCTGGGTCACCCCTCAGCTCCTTTCCCAGCCAGCCTCCAGCCAAGGAAATTGCTTGGAGAGTTTGGATTAGCCCCCAAAACCAGACTGGCTATTTTAGTGCTTGATTAAGAACTGCTCATTAAGAACTGGGAAGAAGAGGCTCCCACACTGGTGTGGGAAGGAGCAGCTCACCCTCTCCTGCAACGGGGCATGAAACCACCCCTGACTAAGCTGTCATCCTGTCCATAACCGAAGGAGTGGCCCCTAAAACTACCCTTTTGGCAAGACTCTCTTTACCTTTACTTCTCCCAGGTCAGACTCATGGATCAAGAGGCTTGGTGGTTTTTACTTCTGCAGGGAATGCTGAGGCCCTCACGCCTGCAGCCACATCCACCACCCACACAAACAGATTTCCAGTCCCTTACCAAACCCCCAAATGGGCCACCTCCACCTCTCAGAGCACAGCCCACGCCTTGCTATGGATTCAGACAGCCCCTCCTCAGCTCCCAACCACGGGAATGTCATACCTTGCTTCCCTCTTAAACCTCACCCAGCTGAGCTCAGCAAACCCACACGTTTTTGACTGGTTCCTGCATCAGTGCACGATGCTGCAGAGGGAGGCCTTTCCAGCCCCTACGTGCACCAACCTCCCAAAATAGAAAATAACAACAACAACAACAAAGGAGGAAGGAGAAGCAGGCCTGCAGCTCCAAACTTATCCTGCACTGACAAAGATCCAAGAGAAACACAAGGAAGTGCCTGGAGAGCAGGCCTACCCTGCGGCCACGCGGGATCGCTCCGAGCTGCAGCCGGAGGAATGCGCTGGGCTCCCGGCCAGGCCCTGCCTGCACAGCCCTGCCAGGAGAGCCACAAGGGGGGCAGGGGCAGCAGGGGATGGGCTAGCACAGATGGGAGCCCGAGGAAGGGGCAGCAGCCCCTTACCCTTTGTTTGAAGTAGTCCCTCTCCTCCAGCGTTAGCGTGTCGGCTTTGGCGATCACCGGAACGATGTTGACCACTTTGCTCAGGCGCTTCATGAACTCGATGTCCAACGGCCGGAGTCTGGAAAACAGCAGGGAAAAGGGGATTTGAAAACAGCAGGAAAAAGGGGATTTGCACTCTTGGAAAACAGCAGGAAAAAGGGGATTTGCTGCTGCAATCCCCTGGCAGGGAGAGGCATTCAAAGAGCAGACAGAGAGGGAATCACTTCCTTTCAGATAGGACGAGAAAAGACATTTTCTTAAAAGCACAACAGAGCAGAGAGGGTTTGAAAACACTTTAAACATTTCCCTTTCAAAGCTGCCGCTATCTCCTGTGAACCCTCACAAAGCCCCGTGAAGTGGCAGAGGGCTTTCATCTCTACAGGGCCACGGAGGGCTGCAGGAACTTGCCCAGAGCTGCTGGTGTCCTTGGAGGAGCTGGGATGAGAGCAGGGCGATGCTGGCTGCAGGGCCAGCCCGCTGCCATGTACAAATCAAAACCTGCTCCAGCTCTATCCAAGCTGTCACCAACCATCCAGGGACAGCACAACGTGCAAATGGCCACAGGTGACCATCCCTGCTCACCCTCTGTGTTGAGCACCAGTTGCTTGGGACAATTTACTGAGAGTATTTCTGCACACCCCATTTAATATCTGCTTCGTCATTTGCTCCCAGAGTATTTGGAAGCAGCTGTTACACTGGTGGTACAAAAGCAATAAAATGTAAATTAATATTTATGCAAAATATGTTGTTCAAAGTGATATAGATATCACTTATCTGGTTTTATCCAGAAAACTTGATACTGAAGGTTTATCATATGCCTGCACAGGATTTTGATTTAGGGAGCCTTTAAGTTCTCCATCAATGCCACACAACAATCTGTGATTCATATTGGTCTCTAGATTTCTTTCAAAGGGTCATACAAAAAGGTTGTAAGAAAGGGTTTATTTTAAGTAAACCCTAAATCTGTGGTTATGCACAAGCTGGGAGTGTCTCTCACATTCATCAGCTGGGATTAAAAAAAGCTCTGGACATTCTCCAGGGGCTCACAGAGCACAGAAGAGATGCTGCTTGTTCCAGAAGGCGAGAATGTCAGAAAATCTCTACAACCAAAGTCTCAGCAGAGGAAAGCTGCAGGGATTGCATAACCCCAGTGATCAGTGCCTCAGGAAATCCCTCCTGCTCCCAGCTCCACTTCCACACTGCTCCAGATCCAAGGCCTGCAGACAGCGATGAAGGCACCTGGCCATCATCCCCCCCTGCTCCTCAGTCTTCCCTAAAGGTGTTTTAACTGCTGGGGGTCCCAAACCAGGAGAAAACCCTCCTTGGGACACCTCCAGATGCTGCAGGTCCCCCTCGGTGGCTCTAAAGGTGATGGGGACATGCAGCACAGTTGAGTAGGTGTTGCCTTGAAAAGGAAACCTGGAGGTCCCAGGGTCAAGGATCACCTTTGGGCAGGAGGTGTTTGAAATGAGCCCTCACTGAAGGGCCAAGAGAGCACTCACTGCCAACACAGCCAAGCCAAACCCCACCATGGTCTCCCTGGGCCCTACCAAGGGCTCAGAGACCCCTGCAGACCCAGGCACAGGAGTGCAGAGGGGAAGGGACTGATCCTGCCCCTCAGCAGCCACCAGGCAGTGTCCCTATCCCACGGGGACACCTCTGCCTGGTTCCAGTACTGAGGGAGGAAGATTCAGCCCCAGAGAGACCCACTCAGCTCCAGCTGACCTGAAAACAGCAGCTCAGGGCTGCCCCAGAGCAGCCAGCACTGGGGACCCAGCTGAACCCTGCCCTGGTCATCTCCTCTCCCAGGGATGGAGCTGGACTGTGCCAGGTGGATCCTGTCCCCACACACCACAACACACACAGCCCCGAGCATGTCATTAGCACAGGGACAAACGAGGTCCTAACACAAACACAGGGTCACAGATCACCCTGGGCCCCAGGAAAAAAGAGATTTTGGCTATTAAAGGGGAAAAAAGAATAGAAAAAACCACAAGGAGCCCCCCATGGACACATCTAAGCTGACTTGCTGCTGGCAAACATTGTTTGGAGCTCTGCATAATGTATTTCCCAGACCTCCAAGGAAGTAATGCAGTAATGCTCCTTTCCCAGCAGAATTCTTTCCCCTCCTCTCTCTTTGCTATTTTCCAAACAATTTTTCTCCTCTAAAAGCTTCTTCCCCACTGAGCCTATGTTCCTGCCTCTTTCATCAGCTTTTCCTTTAAAGACCGGGATGCATACAGAGCATGAATCCACAGTCAGGCAGACATTAGAGTTTCAGCTCAATCTACATGTTAAAAGCTCAGTTCCATCCCTCAGATCCCTCACACATCTGGAGAATGCCACAATGAGCCAGGAGAGGAGGCAGAGCCAGAGCCTGCCCACACCCCTGCTGTGTCCAGCAGCATCCCCCAGGCACAGTGACCATGTGTCCATCTGCACCCTGACACAACTTTCTGCTCCCATGGGCTCCTGCAAGTGCCTCATCCACGGAGGTCACCTCCCTGCATCACCCTGAGACTCCCCAGCAGAGCAAACTGTATGTTTTCAGGATTTTCTGCAAGTTTCTAGATATTCTATCAACTCCTGCTAGGTAGGTAGCTCCACCAAAACCTTAATTATGTAAATGAAGTGAACCTTTTCACTAAGAACAATGCCTGCCTGTAGCTACACATCACATTCATGTGAAGACACCATGGATTAAGGTGGTGACAAGTGCTATTTGCTCCAAGTACATCACAGAAGGGAAGGCTCAAGAAAAAAAAAAGTAATCTATTTTCCTCCCCTTCCCCACATGGTCCCTGACATTATTAACTTACACCATAAACAATTTGGGCTTTGCTGGGAGAGGTGGAGGAGCTCAGAGGGGAGTGGATGGGCTGGAGCAGGAGGTGCAGCATGGGCTCAAACCACTCCAGGTGGTGCTGGTTGTTCCTTCATCCCCTCCTGCTGTGGGCTTGGGGGAGGCTGTGCAGCTGGGCACGCCTTGCCAGGGCTGGGCACACACTGTGGTGCCCAGGACACACATTTTTATTTCTGCCACTGTGCACAGACAGGGTCTAAGCAGAGGCTCATTCCTGCTGGTTCCTCTGAAATGCTGTTACAGGAATCAAAATCCACAGTGAGCTGTGAAGTTATTTCCTTTTGGTTGTGCCCCAGACCAAATTAACAGCAGGAGTTTGAGCTGTGTGTTAAGCAAACACCAGTGAGGACCCAGCAGCTGCCCAGCCCCATCACCTGCTCCAGGGAGCTGCTGGGCACCTGAGAGGGGCAGCCAGAAGGGAAAGAGGGAGTGGGTGGCAGTTCCTGAGACACCAGCCCTGGCAGAGGCAGGAGAGGTGCTGATGAGGCCAGGCAGAGTTCCAGAGCCATTCCTGAGCTGAACAGAGCTTTGCAGGGGTCAGAGCAGGGATATTTATTGGGTGGCAGGGCTTGGCCTGTGCAGCTGCAGCTGGAAGCCCCAGCCAGCACCATCCTCAGCCTCCACAGGCACGGGTACATGGGAGTGTTACAGGCTGTATGTGAGCTGGATGGGCTGCAAAGCCTGTCCTGAACTCCCTTGTGAACTCCCTCATGCGGCAGCAACTTCTCTGCTGATTAACCCTGGAGCTGCCTGGATGGGAGGGCCAGACTGAAACTGAGACAAGCAATCCTCTGCTCTGGCCTCCAGATCTCTGCACAAACTTTTTTTTATCCCTCACTCTTTTTTATCTAGCAAAAAGCAAGCTCTCACCCAGTGCCCTGGCAGGCTTAACCCAGCTGCCTCTAGCATGCACAGGGAGCCCAGATCACCAGCAGCAGCTCCCCAGGCAACACCAACACCCCGTGCAGGCACATCCCAGGAGGGCAGCACCAAGCACCTGGGATGGGGAGAGCAGCATGTGGATGGTGCCATGCTGGGGCTGGGTGACAACGTCCCCAGTGCAGGTCCCTACAGCTCTAGCAGCCACTGCCATCCTCCCAGTCACCCCTGGAGAAGACAGAGGCACCACAGCAAGGACCTCAATGCCCTTCCCTTGCAGCAGGTTTGTGCCTTGCCAGGGCACAAACCTGCACCCAGATGTGTGTGACAACCCCAGGACAAGGGGGGGTTGTCACCCAGCTGTGTGTGACAACCCCAGGACAAGGCTCCCCCACAGCATCCTCTGCTGCAGCACTGTCACAGCAGCTCCCCCCTGCAGGAGAGGTGGCCACATCACCCTTTGGTGGGGAAATCCTGTCCATGATGATGAAAAACATAATTTGGATTTCACAAGAGAGCAGAAAGGAACCCCAATGCCTGCTCAAGGCCTCAGAGAAGCAAAATTTCCAACCAACCTCCCCCTCCCAGTGGGGTTTGCCCCTCAGGTGGCAGGAAGGGATGGGTGAGCTGGTGACAGTGGGGACAGCCCCAGCCAGGCTCTCAGCCTGCAGGGGAAGGGGATCAGCACAGGGCTCAGCAACAACAGCCCCCAACTGCCGGGCTTGCTCGGATATTGGAAACACATGTTCACCGGAGAGAAGGAAAAAAAACAGCTGAAAATCCACACAATTGCTGTTGGCCGGCGGGTGAGAGAAACCAGAGCGCGGCTGGAGAGGCTCCGCCGGGGGACACGGAACGGGGCTCCACATCCCTGCCTGCACTGCCAGGCACCCAACACACCCCCCTCTGAGCATCAGATGTGCTCTTCAAGGGTTAAACAGCCAGAGGGGTGAGGAAAAGCTGGAGCACAGCTAAAGCTGCAAGTCAGACCTGCCGAGGCAGGGGCTGCAGATCTAGGCTGAGATTAGTGGGACCAACATGTTAGACTGGTCTAAAAATGTCATTTCCCTTTGAAAGCTTCTCTGTTGTATTGTATTCAACCATAAATGTTTCATCAGCCCCTCTGCTCCTGATCAGTTACACAAGAGGGGCATTACTGGCCCATGCAGTCATTTTATTCCAGTGAAGGATGCATTTTTGGTCTACCCACTGACAGAAGCAAAACAAAGTCTTTTCTATTGGAATAAATCTCCACATGGGGAAGTGGAAAAGGCTGACATTAATGTAGTGCTGGAGGCTTAAGCTTACTTTTGAAAACAGACCCAAAAACATCCCCAGTGCAGACAGAGCCAGAAGTGGAAGGAATTGACACAAATCAAAAGGAAACTTAGGTCTCGTTTTCTGTTGTGATACTTTAAGTCACATTTTTCAAGACATTTTAAGTGCCCCAGATTTTCAGGGTGGGCTGTGTGCCTAGGAGGGGGGGGAAAAAAAAAACAGAATGGGAAAAAAAAAAATAGAGCAAGATCTATGCCTTTTGATGTTGTCACTTGAGAAGTGCCAGAGCCAGGAGAACTCTGGGCTGAATAAACAGCATCCCTCTTGCAGACTAGTCAAACAACCTACAAAATATCCTTATGGGGTGAGGGTGTTCACTGCCTTGGAAGCACAAGGGAAACTTGCTTCTCCCCTTACAATGTCAGGGACAAAGAAAAAAAACTAATGTTCTGCTTGGAAAAGTAGCTTCTCTATCCAATTTGAGACCTGTGTCCATCCTTGGTCAAGCAAGCCAGGTGACCACAGCAAAGCAGCAGCTCCCTGGAGCTCAGAGAGGATTTCATGGCCCTTCAGAAGAGGAAACACCACATTTCTCTGGGGTACAGCAGCTCGGCTGTGTTATTGCAAGGCCTCCAGATGAGACAGCCCTGAGGATGCCTTCAAGCTGTCCTCGAGCTCCTCAAGCCCCAAAAACCACGGGATGATCCTGGGCAGAAGCGCCCTGAGGGCTGAGCTGCTGGGACATGGAGAGGGAAGGCTGAGGGGAGCAGGGACAGTGGGGTACGTACGAGTGGCCCGTGGCTGGGATGAAATAAATACAGCAGTGCACCCGTGTGTCAGGGATCTGCTTCTTCCTGTTTATGTTGATCTCCTCCTGCAGATATTTCTCGTACTGGTCGTTGATGAACTTCATGATGGGCTGCCAGCTGCAGAGAGAGGGCAACACAGGATGGTGTGAGGGACCTGGACCACCCTGACCTTCTGTGTGAAGCACAGCCTGCAGAGCCTGGGATGCTCAGCATCTCCTAAATCACACACCTCAGGTGTTCATTGCTTAGCAGCTCCACACACTGCTGAAGGAGGGGATTTACTGGCTGCTTTAGACAAGCAAATGCCTAAAAAGTGCTCACTTCTCTCCTCCTGGACCTGGCTGTGGAGCAGCACAGTGCTGGGACCATGCCCTGGCTCCTTGCAGGATGCCACAGCACAGGAGCAAGAGCAGAATCAAAGCCCACAAGCCCAGCCCAGCTGGTGGTGGGGACAAGGTCCCTGCCATGGGCCACCCTGCCAGTCTGGGGCCATCCCACAGAGCCAGACACTGTGCCAGGGATCCCAGGCAGAGCTCAGCCTCCAGAGCCACATGAGCAGGGTCTGGGGACTGGCCCTGCTGGCACACAGCTGCTCTCAGCCACAAACAAAGGTTGTCTCATGCCTGGAACAGCAGGATGTTTGTGGCTCTCACGGGGAGCATGGCACTGCTCTGCCACCACAACAACCTCCTTCCTGCTGCCCACGCAGAGGGGGGCACAGCACCAGGCTCCAGCCCTGGGCACGGGGTCAGGGTGTGCTGGGGCTCCCCTGGCCTCCCCCTGCACCCAGGGCAGAGGGGCAGCTCACCAGTTCTCGTTGTTGATGTGGTCCCCAAAGCCCGGCGTGTCGATGACTGTCAGCTTCATGCGAACTCCCTTCTCCTCAATCTCTGAAAGAGAGGAAAGCTGGTGTGTGAGGCCAGTGTTGATGGGTGCTCTGGCCAAGCCCACCCTCCCAAAATCAGCTGCAGGGCTGGAGCTCGGTCCCAGGGGAGAAATGCACCTTCACAGCTCCTCAGAGGCACAAATCAACCGTCCAAAGGGATCCAGCCCCATATCCACCCTGAAATGTCACCCCCACAGCCACCTCACTGGTTCCTTCCAACACAATTAACTCAATGCTGATAAATAAATAAAAACCAGATGTTTTCTCAGCCCTCCAAGCATCTCTGGATGGTAAAAGCCCATTCAGAGAGATAAGAGTGGAGGTTTATGTAGGTCCAAAACTCTGTGAGTCCCCAGAAACACAAGGCAGAGGAGGACCTAAAGCCAAAGCAGCAGGTGGGACCTGCAGGGCCTCACCGTGAGTGATGGATTTGATTTCAATGGTCTTGGGGATCCTCTCCTCAGCAGTTGGCTGTACAGATTTCCGGCTGATCTTGGATTTGAAGAGAGTGTTGATTAACGTGGATTTCCCCAAGCCGCTCTGACCTGGAAGAGAGCAGGATAACCCAGAGTCAGCACTCCCTGTTCTGTCAGGGGCCAGGGGATGGGGCTGCTGACAGACTCAGCCTGCACCGGATCTGCCAGAGGGATGGAGGGAGGGAGGAAAGAGGAGCAGCTGCTCCCCTGCAGCTCCCCTGAGCCAAGGAGCTCCAGTCCAGCCCAGCCAGGAGGACACTGCAGGTAGCAGAGCCCCTCCCTGGCTCTAAAGCAGCAAACCAAGAGCTGGTTCCCTGAACCCAAGCAAAATCCCAGCAACCCCAAGGACAGGCAGACAGTGTTGGGGATGTTTGAAGGGCTGTGGTGATGCTCAGCAGGGCATGGGGACCAGGGAAGCCCAGGAAAAAGCATCCCAAATGTGCCTTCACTCTCTGGCAGTCTGCTCTGTCCAGTTCTACAGGGAAGGCTTTGGAGCAGCTTGGCAAGCCTTTATCTGGACAGGACTAACAGCAGCAACAATCCTACAAACCTCAGGCCTGCTGCATCTGCTGCTGCTTCCCTGACAGACTTGCTGCTGCAATCGGCCCAGCTGGCTGCACAGACACAGGTCCACGCCAGGAGCTCCTCTGAATCCCACAAACAACAACCCAAGAGCACATGAGATTCCACCACTTTAGAAAAACATCTTTTAAAAAGCGTTTTCATGCTTTATATCCCATGCTGATGCTGATCTGTGTGGAAAGGGCAGCAGCAGCTCTTGACTCTCCAGGAACAGCTGTCCCAGGAGCTTGGAGAACAATTTTTCCAGAGTACAGAATTAACTCTTCAAGACCCAGGGAGCAGAAAAATATTAACTCCTGAAAATCCAGGGCCCCCTGCAAACACTACAGAGATCCTGCACACACCATGGTGACCCCGTTCTGCCAAGACATGTTACAGCCAACTATCATGGCCCTGCCACCAGCACATCCCTTGTCCCACAGAGTGTCCCTAAGTAGAGTCAGCAAGGGTTTCACCCACATCCTTCAGGGTCCTGGCCCATCCAGGCTGCCAAAGCCAAAGGTAGGACCAACCAGCATCACCTCCTGGCATCATCCCACTCCCTGATCAAATAGCAGTTTTAGAGCTGAGTTTGCAACATCACCAATGGCTGCAATCCAGCACAGGAAAACTCTCTTTGACTGTCACTGTGGGGCTATAAGAAACACATGGACCAGGCTGGGGGGAAGTGCTCCCAGTCCTCTGCTGCCTAAAACCACAGGGCCAAACACTAACAGGCCTGGAGCTGGGCATGCAGAGCAAGAACAGAGCTCTCACTGCACCACCTCTCACCGTTTAATGGAGTACCTGGGGAGAGGGTAAGGCTGTGTGACACTCTGGGGACAGGTGAAATCAGGGTAACACACTGCCAGAGCTCCAGGCAGTGGATCTCTTTGTGTCTGTCCAAACTGCTGCAGCTGCACTGCCTGGAAAGGGACCAGAGGTGAGAGCCACCAGCAGCCAGGATGTGATGTCCCATTGGCACCACAGCCACAGGATGAACTTGCTGAGCCACGGTGGGGTGCAGCTGGGGACCCTAAGGCTGTGACACGGCAGCTGAGCACAGGGCAGAGGTCCCTTCCATCAGCCCTGGTTTACAGCCCACTGCCTTTCCCACAACTGAAATCCAGTGGGAAAATCACAGCTGAACCTGGCCACCTCTGCTCTCCTTCCAGCTGCTTTGCACAGAAAACTGAATGCAAAAGATGTGCTTTGGGTTGGGATTTTTAAAAGTTTAGACATTTCTCTTCATGTCTGTAACTTTAGAGGACAAGGGAGTAAGCTGACCATAGCCTGCAGCCCTCTCAGCTCTGGCTGGGATTGTGAAACCCTTCTGAATGGGGAGCTTGCTACAGTGGGGAAAGGGTTTTCAGAAAGCTCCATCACAGGGACAGGTGAGAAGTGACCCCCACATGGCAGCGATGCTCAGCTCCCAGCTCCCCTGCAGGACAAGTCACCTCCCTCCTGTAAGACACAGACTGGAACAATTCCAACTCAAGGACTCACAGCTTAGGCTGGATGGGTGTAATGGAGCTAAACCCATCCCAGGATGAGGGCTGGCTGCTGCCCCTTCCCCGAGGTGCTGCTCCTCCTGCATTTTCTGGGAGGGCCAGAGCTCAACTTGTTTATGCTGCCCTGAATTCCCAGCCTGTAAACAGCCAGCCCAGCTCCTGCCAAGGGCAGAACAATGTTTTCCAGGCGCGCCGCAGCACGGGCCTCCATACCACACACAGTGCTGCCAAGGCACTCGACGAGGAGTTGTAGGGAGGGACACTGCACAGCACAATGCTCAGGTGCTGAGGCAGCACAACCTGCTCCTGGAGGGAGGGAAGCCTCCTCCAGCAGGGAAATGGGAGCTCAGCACAGGTAATCTCTCTTTCAGGCTCCCAGGACCAGTGCAGTGACTCCTCTGTTTGCAGCAAACAACTGGATTTGTTAAAATGCCTCCCAAGAAGTGGTTCTGGTTTTTTGGACACTTTCTCCACAGCCTCAGGTCAAATGTAGTGTTCTTTTGAGGGTCTGTGCCTTTTAACACAGAAAGTCTAAAATTCTCAGCATCCAGGGTTCTAACACCCAGCCCAGGGAACCTTCCCCATAGAGGGAATGAAAGTATCAGAATGGGAAAGGCTAAACATCCACAGAGCTTGCTGGAAAGCTCCAGCACACTGAAATCTTTAACAGAATTAGCAAAAACTCTGGATCAAACCTTTCCACAACCCCAGGCAGACCTCCAGGATGCCCTGTGGGACATCCCACAGGCATCTCACCTGTAGCCTTCCACAGCTCCTCCCAGGAGGACAAGGGATGGTGAGGCCCCATCACCACACCCCTGGTCACTACCTGGGATTTACTCCCCTCATCCCCCTGCAGCTCCCCTGGCAGACACAGGCAGGGAGAGCTGCTACCTGACCAGCCCAGCCCCAAGGAGCACAGCCCAGCTCACACAGGGGCTCCACAGCACCAGGTCAGACATTAACAGCTGGAAAAGAGTAGAAAAGCTTCATTTCTTCTCCCTTTTCCCCTTGGCTGGTGTCCCACAGTGTCTGCCCAGCTCCCCAGCATTATGCAGGTCAGTGGCTGTGCCATCCCTGGCTTTGGGGGCCTGGGGGCTGCAGGAGCACAGATCCCCACAGCTGAAGCTGCAGCCAGAGCAGCAGTGATGCAGCCAGTGGTCATTAGCCCAGGAGAGCTAATGAGCAGGAGCTTGTGGGCAGGATTTGGGCACACAACCCTCCAGCCCTCCCTCCTTGGATGTGGACACTCCCTGGGACACCCTCATCCCTGCTGTGCCACCCTGCAGGTCCCCCAAATGAGAGAGCTATGCAAACCCCTCCTGCTGTTCTTTATTTCCATCGGTAAATCACTGCTTTTGGCATTTTTTCCCCAGTACTTGTAGCAGGGCTGCCTGAATACAAAAAAAAAATCACAAACAGGAATTTTACCCAAAATGCTGGAGGTACCAGCAGGGATGAGGGTTCTGGAATATCAGCAGCAGTGCAGTCCCTTGAGCCCTTAAATGTGCCTTCTGACTGCTCAAACCAGGGCAGGACTTCCAGGAGAGCTGTCAGGGGTGCTCTTGTGAGCCCTGACACCCCTTGAGGTGCTTTCCTCTAGGATGTGCCTATGGACAATGCACCCCAAGACGCAGGAGGATGAGGACCACATCACATAGACAGCTTTAATCCTAGCTAATCCCAGGCCAGCTCCTCAGGAGCAGGGTTTGCTGACTGCAAAGGCAGAGCCCCCAGCGCTGCTCCCGAGGAGGCTCCAAAGGGGACAAACATTGTGGTGGCACAATGACAACACCGGGCTGAGCACGCTGCAGGCAGCAGGCACGGGGGGAACAACTCACCCACAACCATGATGTTGAACTCGAAGCCCTGTTTCATGGCTTTCCTCCTCAGCTGCTCCAGGATGGCATCGATGCCCACGTAGCCGAAGTCTGCAGTCGGCTTGTCCGGCCGCGCCGGCGCCGCCTGCTTGGGGCCGGCATCCCGCGGAGCGTCCGTCATGGCGGGAGCGTGGCTGGGAACGGCCTCTGGACCTGGGGGGACACACAGCCTGCTCAGATGTGCTGCTCCTGATGCCTCAGGGTTTAGCTTTTGTATTTCTCAGATTCTGTGCTGCTTTAGTGTGTGGGTCTGGGCTTCACATTAGGGGATGGTGAGCTCTCTGCACAGAGCAGGGAGACAAAACAATTCCTGCTCTAGCTGGGAACCAAGGACAAATGATCCAAATCTCAGGCCCAAGAGCACAAACAACATGGACTGAAGAGTTAAAAACAAGAAGGATGGGACTTCATGATCTAAAGCTGTAATTGGACAATTAACTGCAATATGCAAATAGAGCAGAACTGATAAAAGTGCGAGACCCCATGACCAGTCGTGCATTTTGGGTTCATCTGGGCTGCAGCCCTGGTCAGGCTCTTGTGCTGCCCAAGGTGTATCGAGACTCCATGACCAGTTGTGCATTTTGGGTTCATCTGGGCTGCAGCCCTGGTCAGGCTCTTGTGCTGCCCAAGGTGTATCCATTAAAACCTTCTAATAAATCCCTACTTTATTCTTTAACTCTGTCCAGCCTCTGTTCTAGGTCAGCGTTCTCAAGGCACACTCCTGGCAAGGAATCACAGGAGCTGCCGGCTGTATCCAAAGCAGGAGTAAAGCACGTGCAGAGACTCATGGTACCAGCAGGCTGGGAGGGAGGAGGAGTGTGGGATTTTCCTTCACAATAATTACATTAAATTTGGGATTTTCTTTCTCTGTTTACTGTGTTCACTTGATCCCTGCCCACTCCACCAAACCTGGCACAGCAAAGGCATGCTGCACTGGGGGTGTGAGCACGCCAGGTCCCACTGCTGCCACAGAGCAGGACCCAGCACCCAAAAAGTCCTCAGCCCACGTCTGGGAGTGACAAAGGCTTTTACCCCACAGCCCTGTGCCCAGGCAATGCTGTTAAAGGCTGGCAGCCCTACACTCCTCCACACCATTGGAATCACAGCACTGTGCACACTGCTGGTGTGAACAACTCAGCCACGTTCTGGGGGGGAGCTGGCTGGCTTTGCAGACACAGGGAGTCTTTGGCATCCACTGCCACGTGCCCTCCTCGAGCTCTGGCTGACGCAGATCAGAGGCTGCCGGCCCTGGCTTGTGGAAAACCCAACACATTTGCATCAAGACAAGCTGTGCCAGACAACACCCACGCAGCCACGGAGCTTCTGTGGCCTCGCTCTCGTTCTGTCCGTATCTGCTCGGAAACCCAAACCCTTCAGCTTTCCTCTGAGACAGGCTGCCTTGCTGTCTCCCTTGCAAGATGCTCCAGCCTAAAAAAGTCCTTCAAGAGAAGCAAATTTAAAACTACTGCCTTAGCCAACAGCTTTTTAAGAAAAAACAGGGATTATCTATTCCTTGGCAAGATCATTGGCTGCTGGGAAGGACAAAGTTGCCCCAAGTGCCCTGGGGTGACGTGGCCTCGTCCCCTGCCAGCCCCAGCTGCTCTGCATCACCCACAGCAAATATCCCAAAGGCAGAGTGAGCACAAGATCAGCCCGGTCCCCTGCAAGCTCCTGGAGGCATCAGCCACATGTAGCACGCTCCTCTGATGCAGGCACAGAGAGGGAGGTTTTAGGAAAACACACTTCTAAGAGCCCTCCCCACCCCAAGCTGCTGCTGCTCACTGCCTGGGTCCCTGCAGCCACCAGCCTAAGTGAGCATTTTGTTGTTGCTCAGTGTTTTGCAATGATTATTTATTATTCTTTAATCATTTATTATTATGAATAAAAACATTATTATTTGCAAAGTCCTCACCCCTCCAGACAGCAACACAGCTCTCAACTCATCTCACCCCACTTATTCCTGGCCTTTGATGATGGGTTGCCTCCTCTTCTCTCCCTCCCTCTTTCTGTAGGAGTGTGGCTGGGCCAAAGGGGCTTCTCCAAACACAAGACCATCATCCTTTTTCCTCTGGCCATCTCAGACTGAACCCTGCTGGGGTCTGTGAGGTGGAACCACACTCTTCCTGCAAGCACAGCACACTTCCACATGCTTAATATAGGCCAAGCAGAAAAAAAAAGAAATTAAAAACAAACCTAGAACTAGTCCCAAAGACTGCTAGGTCACTTTGAACACTTTTTTCCAAGCCTCAGTCCCAGCTGTGCAGCTGAGCATTACTCACAGAGCTTCTAGAGAACAAACATGCTATCCCTGAGAGACATGGGAGCATCCCACTCCTCCTGGGAACCCTGCACAGCTGGAACTGCACTGCCATGGTAAACAGGAATCCTGCACAGCTGGAACTGCACTGCCATGGGAGCATCCCACTCCTCCTGGGAACCCTGCACAGCTGGAACTGCACTGCCATGGGAGCAGGAACCCTGCACAGCTGGAATTGCACTGCCACTGGAAGCAGGAGCCCTGCACAGCTGGAACTGCACTGCCATGGAAGCAGGAACCCTGCACAGCTGGAACTGCACTGCCATGGTAAACAGGAATCCTGCACAGCTGGAACTGCACTGCCATGGGAGCATCCCACTCCTCCTGGGAACCCTGCACAGCTGGAACTGCACTGCCATGTAAACAGGAATCCTGCACAGCTGGAACTGCACTGCCATGGGAGCAGGAACCCTGCACAGCTGGATCTGCACTGCCACGCTGCCCCTCACAAAGTCAACCAGCCCAGCGTGCCCGAGGCCTCATCACAAACCCCAAATTAGCCTCGTTCCAAAACGGCAAGGCCAAAAGTAGCAAAAAAAATCCCTGCATAACATTAAAAATAACCCCAACAAAATGACAACTTAATCATGTGGAAAATATGCTGCCACCAGCAGCAACACTGGGTTATGCAATGGGTTTAACTCCTCCAGGCACCACTTTGTGCAGGGGACAGCCCCAAGGATGGGACAGCAAACTGGGACACTGGGCAGGTAAGGTGCAGAGAAATGAAGAAATTAAATGGAGCAAAAGCCACCCTTCACTTTATAAAAGCCAGGAGTATTTCCAGCACCTCAAGGAGCAGTTGGCAGCATGCAGAGGGGCTGACCTGTCCCTGGGCAGGGGGAGGTGCAGGAAAACTGTCCCCAGCTCAGGGAGCAGACACTCCAAACTGCCCTCAGTAGGAGAAGGGCTCAGGGCTCTCTGGGCTCCAGCCAGACCAAAGCCACTGGAAGAGCAGCACCCCTGTCAGCGCAGCCCATGTGCTCCAGCTGATCTGTGGGGAACTGTGATTTAAAGCACCTGGATCTTGACTGGGATAAAATACAATAAAATCAGTATATTGCAGCTAGGAGTGTCTGCAGGACAGCAGGGATGCAAAGTCACCAATGCCCCAGCAGCACCAGCAAACTCCCAAGGGAAATGCCACAACTCAAACGTACAATTTTTTTTTCTTCAGCTTCCCATCACTGAGATGGTCTTTTCTTAGCAAAAACTCTAGTATCACACTCGGCTCCAAGGGGCTTGTGCCAGCAGAAGGAGGGTGCAGCCAAAGCACAGGACCACTCGATGGCACACAGGGATGCTGTGCTGGAACATGCCCAGGAGTCACTTGTCTAAAAAATAAAGGTCTTAGAAATAAATTGCAGCAGAGCAGTGGATGCCTGGGATGCATCATGGGCACATCCTGGATTTGTGTGACTTGCTGTGCTCTGAGGGGATGATGTCAAACCTGTGGTGCTGTCAGAGCCAGTGTCACCAAAGTGACCCTTCTGGAGCACTGCAAGGAAGGATGGGTTAACAGACATCCCATTACTGTCTGAAATCCCTGACTGTCACCAAGTCCCTGGCAAGAGCAGGACCAGACCTCACATGATTCACCACTGTCACCTTAACCCAACTTGTCCCTCACACAAGGGGCCATCACTTCACTGATGGGGCAGAGAGCTTAGAGCCTGCAGCTCTCTCCCACTAAAGTGTTCCTGGACAAACATCAAGCACATGGGAACAAGTGCTTGTGCCATATTTAGACCTTCCCTGCCAGGGAAACCTGTCCACGTGGGCACAGGAGATGTGGAGATGGCCAGGGCAGCGCTGCACCAAGCAGGGACAGAGCCAGAGCTCCAGCTTGGGCACGGCTGACTCAGGACAGCTGCTCCAAAGTTGATTTTGCCAAAGGCTCGGGGCTGTTGCTCTGTAATTGATGCATGTCAGACACGAGCCAAAGCCAACATCTGTGAAGCAGCAGATGAAAGCCACCCCGTGGGGAGGGAAGCCCCTGGGAGCCCCCCAGGGACCCTCCCGCTCCTTCAGCCAGCTGGACACTGTGTGCTGTGGGATGGGCTTGGCCAGAGGCTGCTGGAGCTGCTGTGCTGGTGCCACGAGGCTGCCACAGCCCGGGGCACTGCGGGCAGGGCATGCAAGGACAGCAGTGGGCTCCCCCAAAACCCCAAAGCCAGGGGCTGGTAATCCTCCCTGAGGGTCTGGGACAGGGATCTGCAGGAGACTGGGCTGCACTGCAGACACACAAGGGTTAAAGCACCCTCGCAGAGGCTGAACTGGGAATGTCTCACCCATCCCAGGTCCTGGCTAGACCCAGCAGCTCCATGCTGTGCTGGTGGCCTGGGAGAGCAGCTGGTCCTGGAGCAGGGTTGGTCACAGACCTGGTGCTCAGTGGCTGCACAGAGGAACCAGAGAGAGGCCAGGAGGCTGCACCCCTGCCATGGCCACCTATCAACAGATCCAAACCACCTCACACTCTAGGGATGCACACGCAATCAATGGCAAAATGGCAATGTTTGGGGAGTAAATCCAGGAAACACTCTTCGGATGCTGGGAACACCAAGCACTGGCCACCTTTCAATGATGCTGCAACCTGTTCTGCAGAGCTACAAGCACCCAGAAGAGCAGGACATTCTGATATCTGAGTGGATAACTTCCCTTCCCTCCATGCAACAGATGCTGGAAATACCATGGACTTCCAGATTTGGGGGATGCATTCAAGCAAACACAGAGAGCAGGTTCAGAGCAGTGAACAGTGGTTTATCAGGTTGTGAAAGCACAGCCCACCAAGCTGAGTATCCACAGGAGAAGTGTGAACCACCTTAACCTTTCAAGTTTTGGGAGCAGCTCTCTTGGAGAATCGTGCCAGTAGGGTGTCATTGAGACACATCTGTAGCTCCAAAGAGAGATTCTCCAGCTCCTGGTTAAGAACAGCTGGCGGAGGGGACTGCGGCACGCGCGGCCTCCAGGGCCTCTCCCCTTGGCACACTGAGCCAGTGACCACAGGCTGTGGAAACGGATCCAGCCTGCGGAGGAGGTGGCAAAGACACAGCTCTCCCTTCCGAGGGGACGGAGGAGTCTCAGCAAAGCCAGGACTGGATGTAATCCCAGCATGGCCCAGGCACTGCTGGCTTTTTCAGCTGCCATGGGATCCCCTGGTGCTGAAGGTGGCAGGTCCCTGTTGGTGTGTGGGTGCCAGGGAATGTGAGGCACAGCTCACTCCAAAGCTGAGGTGGCTCAGCCTGGCACAAAGAGCCAGTGCCACAGACCCCTGCAGCACCAAACTGTACCTAATTAATAATAATTCTTATTATTCAGCTGCAATCACCAGCACCCGGCTGGCATTGCCAGACCCAAGCTGAGTCTGTCCCTTGCATCCCTGAGCATTGGGCTACAGTTTCAGGCTGGCCACCAGCCCAGGCCCTCCTACCAACCAGTAATGTTTCTTTCTCAGCTTGCATTTCCACCTGGGTGCCAATAAACACGACCCAGAAACAGCAGAGTGTGCTTAACTCCTCTTCATTAGAGCAAACCCACCCAAGAGCTATCACACAGGGCGACAGCTGTCTGACACCAGCCTTTTACTCACGTGGGGAATAAACCCATTTCAGAGTTTAAAAAAGTTTTAAAGAAGAGGCAATGGTTCCTGCTGTGGTGTGAGGGCTTCCACAGGCAACCAGCCCTGAGCCCCAAGTCATGAGCACACATCACATGTGGGTCGAGCTGTGCCCGCCAGCCATGTGCGCTTCCGTCCTCACTCACTGTGTGCTTCCCCTCCGGCTCCGGAAGCCCAGCAGTCCCCTGCCCTCTGCAGCTCAACCCTCCTGGCTCTTTTATTTACAAGGGATGGATGCTTCAGGGCTCCCCATCACTGCTTCTCTTCCCATCTTAAACCCCCCAGCTGCTGCAGGCTCTGCTCACCAGCGTTTCTGGGCTGGGATGCAGGAGCCCATCCCAGGGGTCGAACCGTGGTGCCAGCTCCACAACCTCGAAGCGCTGCCCGTGGCTCCCGGACGTGGTGTGAGGCTGCCCACCAGGCTGACCACCACCCTGCCTGGTCAGACACGTGTAGCCCTGGCAGCACAACCCACAGTCTGACATTCTCATTCCTCCAACCACATGAGACAGCAGCTCTAAACCACTTAAAAAACCTGCAAAGAGTTGTAAGGCTGTTTTCCTCCATGTTTAAAAAGGAGGAGATTATCATGAACAACCCCAAGTCTCAGCTTGGGCATGCAGAGATCTCTGGCCATGTGGCCCCACTGATCACCCTCTGTAAGGAGTTTCTGGAACTGGAGCTGGAGCAAGGCTGACCCCAGAGCAGCCCTCCCTCACTGGGACCACCTCATGGAGAGGAACCTTCCTGCACACAGATCTCAGCAGAAGCTGCTCCATCAACAGGCTCCATGTAGCCCACACCAGTGGCCAGCACAGCCCTTGCTCCCCACAAACAGGCTCAGAGTGCCTGTGCCCAGGAGGGTCCAAAGACGCCCACAAAACTGATTCCATGGGGGCTCTGAGGATGGGATCCACTCCCACCCCTGTCCACCCAGCCTGGACAATGGTACAGGAGGGACATGGGGACCCTCCCCGGCCCCCAGCCAAGGGACAGCACCCTTCACTCCTACCACCACCGCTCTGCAGAGCTGTGTGCTGTGTAAACAAAGAGCCAGGCAGCGATCCCCAAACTCAGCTTGTCCAGACAGCGCTGCAGAAGGAATGAGTCGGGCCAAGCCCCAGGAATGGGCACCGGGCACGGCTGAGTGTGCCCAGAGCCCCCGAGCTGCACTGTCCCCGTCCCACGAGGCACTGACTGCAGCCACGGCAAAAAAGGAGCAAGCCAGAGGGATTCACATCTCGGGGTTGCAGCTCAGCTTTTTTTTTATTCCCTTTTTAAATATTTTTCCCCCTCGCTCGGTTTTGTTCTTTGACGGGCAGGGTGGTACGGATTTTTATTTAATTTCTTTGTTTGTTTCTGTTGTTTTCTTTCTTTACCAAACGCAGCTGCGCCCCAGACGCCCCGCGAGCCCTTCAGCGCGGGCAGCAGCCGGAGCAGGGCAGGGGACAAGGGGGACCCCACAGGGGCAGGGCAGGGGACCAGGAGGTGCCCCCCAGGCAGGGCAGGGCTTGATCTATTGATCTCCACGGCTCCCGGACAATGCCGGCAGCGCGGCCAGGCGGTGCCGGGCTGCGGCCTCTCCTGTGGGGCACGGCGGCGGCTGAGGGGGCCGAGGCCCGAGCCCCCCGCAGCTCCCGGTGCCCCCGCCCGGGGCATGCCCTGCCCCGGCCGGGAACCCCCACACTGCCCTCCGTGAGAACCGCGGCACTCACCCCCCTCTCTCTCAAGCCCTTCCCCAGGATAATTCACCTCCCCCCCTCCCCAAATAAAAGCGTTTCCCCACCACCATAATCCCCCCTGCGCTGCCCCACGGAGCCCCCGCCCCCGGGCAGCGGAGACTCACCCGCGGCGGCGGCGGCTCCGGCAGCCGGTGGCTCCCGCTTCCTCCCGCGCTGTCCTCCGCCTCCTCCCCCATCGCCCTTCCTCCTCCTCCTCCTCCTCCCCCATCACCCTGCCTCCTCCCCCTGCAGCCCGGCCCGGGGGGATGGAGCCTCTTCCCAGGAAGTTGCTTCGCCCCCGGGCGGTTTCCATCCCCCCGCCGCTCCGGGCCCGGCCCGGCCCAGGGGGGCCCGCAAAGGGTGAGAGCTACAAGAGTTTGGGGGCTCGTCCCACCCCGGCCGCACGCAGGAGGTGCGGGGAAACTTCCACGGCAGAGAGAGAGGCTGGGACAAGCGGGGCAGCGCCGTTCCAAGAGCAGCCCAGTTCACCCACTGCTCCAGGGCCAGAGTCTCACCCACATCCCCGTCACTGAGCCCAGGCAAGCCTTTTGCTCCCCAGCATCCCGAAATTCTCCAGCAGAGCCCCAGGGCAGTCGCGGGTGGGTGTGAGTGCTGGGAGCGTGGGCTCACTTCGCTCTGCAGCTGCATCTCACATCTGGCAGGACAAGATGTCAACCCACCCCCACGGGCATGGCTGCTCTCTAAAATTATGTCAGTGAAGCTGAATGAAGAAATTAGCTGCCGCCACAACTCCTTCCTGCCTTATACCTTGATCCCAGAATGTCCCAGCCCTCTCCCAGCAGCAGAGGGAAGAGCCAGCCACAGGAGGGAAGCTGGGCTGCACGCCCTGGTGTGGGGTGATGTCCCCTCCGTGATGTCCAGCAGTGCTGTTGGGACTCTCTCCTGTCACAGCCAAGGCGAAGCCAACCTCCCTCTTTTGGGCTCCTGGGTCTTTGACAGTTACTTTGACCTACCCTATGACCTGAAGACTTTCTCCCTGCAGTTCCCAGATTTGCATTCCCAGAGAAAGGCCTGCAGGTGATGAAAGAGTTAAGACAGATGTGCACATCTGCATCTTCAACACCCAGAGGACTCCCTTTCCCACGAACAGCCCCTGCAAGCCCAGGACTAGTACTTTCCCTTTTGGACCTGTTACCAGCATCACCAGCCTCTGCCGCACTCCTACACTTGATGCAAGCCCTGCCACCTGTGCCAGTGGCACCACAGCCACCTCTGCTCTGATCCTGCCTGTGGCTTTAGCGTGGTTGTCATCATCTCTCTCTGCTTCCGGACCACCAGCAGTGGCAGATTTTCCTCCAGCCAGCACAGCCACCCCACACCAGGCTGGCAGCAGCCCTCCCCACCACGCTGGGCTGGTAGCACTCCTCCTGTGATGCCCAGCAAGGCTGGCACAGGCTGCTCTGCAAATGATGGGTGCTGAGGTGGGGCAAGACCCACATCTCCCCCACTTCAGCAAGTACCACAAATGGAAATTTCTGAGAAACCTTCACCCAGCACCCAGGCAGGAAACCCAGCCTCAATCTGCTTATGCTGCAGCTGCGTGCAGATTTCTGCCAGATTACACCACTTTTTATGACTTATTAAAGCTCTAACCCCTATCAATAGGCATTAGTGTTTTAATCTCTCTAATCTCCAGGAAAATCCAATGCTAGATGCCAAACCAGGCTTGCCCCAGTAGCAGCTGGGTCTGTTTGCAAGTCACTCCAGCCTTGTTTTAGCTGGAGAAAGGCAGGAAAAGGCTGTGCTGAGCTCACTTAGGTGCTGTGCTTGCACAAAGAGTAAAGGGAGGATCTCAGGTGCGATGGCTTCCTGTCCCTGCCATGAAGTTGACCACATTTGTGGCTGTGCAGGAGTTAAGCATCAGCACAGGGTTCACGTGCCCAAACTGAGACCACAAAGGGGTGAACACAGCGTGCTCAGCCACGTGAACCAACTCCTTGCTCCTCTGAGTTAATTTTTAATTGTTTCAGACTGAAATCATGGCCATACTTTAGTCTTGCCTGCAAGGGAACAAAAATAACCATAGAAGAGTTCTCCCCATGGTCACTAAAGCTCTGCAAAGACATTTCACAGAAACACAGACTGGCTTGGTTGAAAGGGACCTCAAAGAGCATCTAATTCCAAACATGCAGGGTCGCCTTCCCCTAGACCAGATCCAACCCAGCCTTGGACACTTCCAAGGATGTGGCAGCCACAGCTTCTCTGCACACCCCCTGCTGGGACCTCACCACCCTCAGGACAAAAATTAGGGCACATGGGAACTCAACACTGTGTACAAGTTGTTTCGCAGATTAATTAACAGAAAATATTTTGTTTCAGCTCATATCTCCTCCTCCCCAGGAGCAACAGGTGGTGAGCCAGCAGCTCAGAAGGACCACAAATTGTCATCCTTGGCCTCACAGCAAGCGCAGCAGGGCTTTGGGAGCACTGCTGGTCCCCCAGGACAGCTCCTGGGGACTTTGGGGTGTTTGCACACAGGAGGCACGCACAGAGTGACAAACAAACTCCTGTAAGAACAAATCCCAGAGTTTCTGGGATTTGTTCTTACAGGAGCATCTCCATTCCTGTGAGGAGAACAGGGCCCTGTGCCTCTCCCACTGCTCATTCCTGGCTCTGAGCACAGGCAGGACTGACAGGCAGAGGAAGGAAGCAGCTCCCAGTGCAGATCAGCTGGAGAGGGATTAAGTGACTCGCCCAGGGTCACACAGAAATCTTACAGCAGAGCCAAGAACTGGATCCAAATCCCCTAATTAAGGGTTTTAAAATCACAAACTCATTGTTCTTCTCTTAGAAAAACCTCATAATCAGAGTTAGGAGCAATTCTAACAAGGCCTATTGCTGTTTTAAGTTGTATCAAGGGATTTGAACTAACTACAGATCCAGCTTTTAGTCTTGCAACTAATCTGAAATGTTGAGGAACATTCCTGTCTGGCTTACACAACTCAATCTGTCCTGTTTATGGCACATCCCTGATGGGGATGAAAGCATGTCACAACCATGTCCCCATGCCACAGCCACACCATGCAGGGCTGGTAGGGCTCACTGGAGAACACTCAGGGGTACACCCAATGAGGATTTCAACAGTCCCTGAGTTTTGGGGACAATCCCAACCACAGTCCTTTGCAGCAGAAAACTGCCCAGCAGTGGGGCTGTCCCCCAGCAGCCCTCCCCTGTGCCAGGCAATGCTCTGCCCTCAGCCAGCTCCAACCACAAATCCCCAGCTGTGAGGAATAACCAAGATCTGCAAATGAAGGCAGCTTCACCAGCACTGCCCAGCCTGTGAGCAGACCTGCCAACAAACTTCCTTCATCCCAAGCTGCCCAGCTCCCAAGAAAACATCAAATCCCTTGGGCACAGGCAGCACGAGTAGGATGTGTTCTCTCGCAGGAATGCTGAAGGGACATTTCCAATTTTACTGCACCTCAGCAAGCCCCAGTTAAAAGTGCACTGTTAGGGCTTAGGAAATAATTTTTATTCTTTAAATATTGCTGCAATGCTGACTACCTGCCAGTCCCCAGTGACTTTGACAGACAGATGGAAATTCTATATTTATAATCTCAGATCAATAGCAGAATGAAAAGCACATCCAGAGACCTTGGTAGAGCACCAGCAAACTCAGTGGAAAGTAGCATGACCGAGAAAAGGACACAAGCTTGCAGATCACAGGACCAAAAATTAATTCTTTTTAGCACTGAAAGAGACACCATCATCTCTAGAAGGAACAGAAAAGATCCCCCAGTGCCAGGAACAGCTAAAAATGACCCCAAAGCTTTTCTAAGAGCCTGAGTGCAGGTCTGCAAGTGTTACCACCCAGGGAGGGCTCTGGCAGGCAGCCACCGTGGTCCCTTCAGCAAGTGCAGGGTAACTCCTAGAACATCTCTGAGACCCACAGATCAATGACATTTCCCCCCCTCTGGCTGTAGTGAACTCCCAAGTCCATGGATGATGCAGTTTTTTTTTTTTTTCTTTTAAGCTACCTGGTATCTCCTCTGAGCAGCCCATATCAGACACACCTCTGCAGGTATCCCACCAGTTCTTTCATGAAAGCATCTCTTTGGTGGCTTAAATCTCCCCATAGAGAGAGAGAGCAGTGAAGCAGCAATAACAATGAGTGCAGGCACTGCCAGGAGCATCCCAGAGCCCTCCAGAGCTCAGGGAATCCTGAGGCAGCACAGGGAGCAGCCACCCCTCCATCCTTGCCCAGGAGCAGCACCCAGACCCTCCAGCATCACTGCACCGTGGCTGTTCTGCTGAACCCACACTACAGCCAGGAGTGCCCCAGCTTCCACCACACCAGAACCCAGAGTCTCCTCCAGCTGGACATCTCCAGGCCTCTCCCACTGTCCAGGAAGGAAGGAAGGAATTGTTTCACACGCTGTCACCAGCCATCACGCGCAGCTGGCACCGTGTCCTTGGCGTGAGTCACCCTCTCCCTGGAGAGGCTGTGCCTGGGTTCCTGGTGTCACATCCCAGCAGTGTCCCTGCAGCAGCCTCCCTTCCTCTGGCACATTCCTGCTGCAGAGGATCTGCAGGCAGGAGGCTCCTGACCGTGCTTGAGCAATCCAGCATTTTCCAAAAGGGAGCAGGCTTTGCTAGGAAAGCACTCCACAGTCACAAACATTTGGAAAAAGCAAGAAAGAACCCCATTCCCCCCAAATTCCTTTTGCCTCACAGGGGGCACTGGTTGGGGCACTGCCATGCTGGTTTGGACAGACGCAAAGCACACTGCCAGGCACTGCCACGGCCTCAGCTCTGAGCACAGGTTTTGCTCAGCAGGGACAGGTCTGCCTTGGCACCAAAACGCTGCTGCTCAAATCCCTGGGCCAGCTCTGCAGATGGCACAGCCCAGCCATGCCCAAGGAAACACACTTGGCTGCTAGGAGCAATCCTCACTCCTCCTCCTCCTCAAGGACATGATCTGCTCCCTCAGACACCCCCACAGATTATCACAAAAGAACAAATTATCCCCAAAAGGGGTAAAGAAAACTCTGCACTTCACCCCACCAGCATTCCCTGCATCCCACTCCACCAGACCCCTGTATCCTGCCCTGTGGAGAGAGGGGAGCAGATGGAGCCTACACAGAGCTCACACACCAAGGAGCACCTCAGAGAGCCCCACCACCACCTCTGCTCCTCTCACCACCAGCAGCATGGGCAAAGCAGACCCAGCAGCAGGGGCAGAGGATGAGTTTGGTGAAAATAAATCACCTTTGCAAAGGAAAACAGCAGGGAGTGAAAAATTCGACTGCCGAGTCACCCCAAACTTGTTCAAGTAGTTTAAAAACATCTTTAAAAAAGATGTTTTTCACCGCTTTGGGGTGAAAAGATGCCACTTTTCACCCCAAAGTGGCATCTCCTCTCTAGATGGGGAGATGCCCAGGCAGTGACATCCCTGGGGGTCACAGCAACCCCCTGGCACAAACCAAGCTGCAAAGAAGTTGCTGGGGTGCCCTAACAGTCCCTGCAGGCCACGTGCAGGGATACACGTCCCTACAAGCTGCACATAATGGGCCCTTCTCCATCCTTTGTCTGCTGCCCCTTTTTAAACCTATAAACGGTCTGGAGGTAAAGAATTTAGGGCATCCTAAGCCTGAAAAGAAGGAAAACTCCATTCAAGCTGCCGGGCTGTCTCCTGCAGCTTAATTAATAACAACCCATCCCCAGCAAGCTGCTGCAGCGCCAGCTGTCTCCTCGCATGGAGGTGCCTTGCTCCAAAGAATAGTGCTTTGTGTTTTGATGGGAAAAGGTCAGGAGGATGGGGGGGAGGAGGAGCACGGGTGGGAGGGAAATGTGTTGCCTCCCTGCAGTTCCCAACGCTGTGAGCCAGTCCTGCTCGGTGCCCATCTGCTGCTGGCTCAGCTCTGGGAGATGGTGGCACCCCTCCACCAACCTTGGGGTGATCACGTCCTAAAACTCATCAGAGAGAGGGACACAGGGAGAATTCTGTGGGCTGCACTCCCCCCACTGCTGGGAAGCTCCTGATGCCACTCTGACATGGTCCAGGACCCCCCCTGGGGAAATCCCTGCCCTGCTCTTATCAGGAGGCTCCCTGATAACAGCACAGAACCAGGCTGCAGGGAGCAGCACTGTGTGCCCCTGGCAGCTTTTCCAGGCCACCAGAAAGGGACATTTCCTGCTACCATTTGGCTTTTGAATAAACAAACAAACCAAGCCAGGCTCACAGCAGCAGCGGATGGATCCAAGGTGATGCAACAATGCAGCACAGTGGGGAAAAAAAAGTAACATGGACCCAAGTCCGGTGTGTGAGATGCCCACAGCCACCAGCCTGCAGGGCATGGCCATGAAATCACCTTTGTTTCTGCTTGGCCACAGAGCCCAGCACCGAGTACCAAACCAAGACACCTCCTTGGATCCTGGGCACAACAGCCAAGGGCTCCTGGGATACCTATGGATGCTCTCTGCCTGCCATCACCCTGCTCCTGGCTGGTTATCCAGCCTTCCAGCTCTCCTGGAAAAATGATGCTCCTGCTCCAGCCCAGTGCCACACCAGGCTGGGCACTGGTGCCCAGGGAGCACCACTGACATGGTCACTGCCCCCCAAGGAGCACACAGGCAGCTCTTGTGCTCTGCCAGCTGGCCTGGCCTCTGCTCTCACTGTCACTTTGGCCCCCTCCTTCTCCCACCCATGTCCCTCTGTGCCATCCAGGCAGCCTGGGGCTGCCCCAGCATGGAGACAGCTCTGCTGCCCCTGCAGGACTGGGCTGCAAAGTCCCATCCATTTATCTTGGGGGTAAAGAGAGACTAAAAATGGCAAAGGCAGCGGGAAGCAGTGTTAGGGAAGGTCCCTGTCCCACAGACACGTCCCCTAGCCAGGCACCAAGGCTTTGCACTTCATCCCCCACTGGGCAGGGGGAGGACACAGCCCACAGTGTCCCCACAGTGCTTCCACCCCAGGAAAAGGTCCCTGTTGCTTAGCAAAGGGCCATTCATCACCAGGACTGTGCGGGATGACAAAGGGTTAACCCACTGCAGCTGGGCCAGAAATACCATCCAGGACAAAGAGAGACTTCATGTCACCCACACTGCAGGAAGAAAAAGGGGCCTTAATCCGATTCCCAAAGAAAATGTGGCTTTTACAGCCCCGCCTGAGCAGGGCCCTCCAGCAAGTTTTGCATCTACAGCAAGAGTTAACCCAGTCTGAGTTTGAGAAGGGGCCAGAAAATAGGAAAGGAAATCACTTTTCCACAAGTTTCTGAGAAGGGAGAGCTGGGTGGAGGCAGCTGGACCCAGGCAGCATCCCTGCAGCAGGAACACAGGGACATGGATGTCTCAGCCTGGAAAATCTGATGGCCCCAAAGCATCCCTAGAGCAGCCAGACCTGGGCAGTAGTTTTCAGGGGATTGATCAGGGGATGGAGAAAGCACCACTGCTGATTTCCCACCAGCTGCTAGAGATCACAGTGAGGAACCTGTGAGCTCCCAGCACTGCCTGGCATTTTGGGGATGATAAGGATGAGCCAGCAGAGGTTTTCAGAGCATTAATGGCAGAACTCTGCCTCATGCCCATGAGGACAGGAACCCCAGGGAACAAGCTGGCAGGCAGACAGTGCTCACACCCTCTAGATGTGCACAAACCCTCTCTGCCTTTGCCTTCCAGCTGCCAGCTGGGCACACATCCCACAGTGCCACGTCCCTGCCCGAGTCACAGCCGAGTCCCTGTGGTAAGTGGGGTTTGCCAGCCTGGCCCCTCACCCCATTACCCTGAAATGCTACATGCCCACTCCCCTCCTGATTTTTGGACAGACACTTCCAGGACGCCAATAAGCTGTACTTGCAAGATTAACACTTTCACTCCCATTTTGGTGATTATCTTTAACAAACAAGGTCGCTTTTACTGTACTCTACTCCCCAAAGCCTGACAAATTTTTAGGATAAATGAAATAAAGTCCAGTTGAATTCAGCCATAAGACAACAGCACCCAGTAGGCTCAAGCCCAGGAGAGCCAGCCTTCCCTCTCCTCTGTACTGGAGCAAAGCTCAGACACGTTACCCAAGGAGCAGCAGCTCCAGCCCGTGTTTCACCCAGCCCCAGCACAGCTCTGACAGGGCTGCATGTGGCGTCGGGGCCATAAGGAAATCACAGCATTTAAAACCACAGGCTATAAAAATTCCACCGTGCTCAGAGAAGGGAAGTCTGGATTCCCCATGGAGAGGCGTCCAGGAACCGCTGCTGCCGGGTTATTGGCCACCAAGCCATCAGACCCTGCCACATGTGCATACCTCGAGCTACAGCCAGCACATCCCGGGGAGAGGGTATGTGCTGAGGGGCTCTGGGGTCAAACACATTCAAACCCCACCACGGAGCTACCCATGAGCCCCACAGGCATTTTGATCTCAACATGGGAAATCATGGATGGCAACTACAACAGCATGGGAGAGGTCAGAGCTCCCAGGGCTAGCGCAGCCCTCCATGTGCTCCAAACTTATTTTATCTGTCGTGACATGTCCTTATCTGCACCCAGGATGCCCTTACAGCAGGGAACACACCCTGGACAGATGTACTCCTGGACAGATATACTCCTGCTGGATGCTGTATCCTGCAGTCTGGAATAACACCTGGACAAGGCAGCAGTGCTTAAAGGTTCACACATAATCACAATTCTTGCTTTTTTGCATTTTTACCTTGTCTCCAAACCAAAGCTCAGCCCAGTGTTGCGTGCGCACACAAATGCCCCATTGCCTGGTTAACCTATCTCTCAGGAGAATTTAGTCCATCAACCAACAGTCATTAATTAGCACCAGGAAACTCTCAGCCAGCACATGTCCAACAGCAGCACAAAATCCCCTCCCACCCCAGAGCTGCACCACCAGCCTGCTCCCTTTGCCGCACCCACCATCCACAGCAGCAGGAATTCAATAAAATTCAGCAACTTTAACCCAAAACTTGCCTGGTGCTATGGGAGGCTGTTCCTCTACTCCTCTGCTCCGTGTGTTCCTGTAAGCTGACCCCGGGAAGCAGCAGCAAGCAAGCCCAGGGTGCTGTGCAGAGCACAAGGCTGCTCAGCTCGTGGATGGCTGGATACCCGTGGTTCCAAAGCAGGGTTTAGGGGAGAGATGGAATGACCTGCTATTTACAGAAGGGCTGACACAACACCGATGAAATCGCCAAGAAATCCGAGATGCAGAGCTCGGTGTGTGCAGGGAGTCACAGCACAGGGCAGCAGCACCGGCCCCATTGCATCCCAGCTGCTCCCCTGGCCCAGATCTGCTCTGGCAGAGCGAGATAGTCTCAGCCCTGAATACGTCAGCCCAGATCCATCCCGGATGCTCCTTCCCTAAATGAAGTGTGGTCACACTGGGATGGATATAAAAAGCCTAGCCTGAAATCCTCTGGCGTGAAGCCTTTCCTGCAGCCCCGGCTGCTTCCAAGGGCTGTTTGACAGGGAGACACTGGGATACAGAAGGGAGAAATTGGGATACAGAGGGAAAGAGCAATTCCTGGGGGTTCACACTGACACAGCCTGGGCTGCCATGCCCAGCACCCCATCCTCTACCAGACTAAGGCAAGAGGGAAAACCCCTGTGCTTGCCAAGTCCAGGTGGTGCCACCACGTCACCTAAACATCCGTGTCACAGCCACTGGGCAAACAGCCGTCAAGGCTGCAGAGGGGCCGTTCAAATTGTAAAAAAAAAAAAAAAAGAAAAAGGAAAAAAAATGAGGCTTGGAGCTGGGCTGGTTTGCAGAGCTCCAGAGCTGTGACAGCACAGAACAAACTGCGGGGACGCAGCGGGACCGGAGCGCAGTGTGACCTCGCTGCCAGCCCCGGGACCACCGAGCCTCTTTGTCCCCCCTCCCCGAATCCCTGTGCCCTGTCCCCAACGCTGTGGTGTCCACATTCCAATGACATCCCCACTGTGCTGTCCCCATCCATCCCCACGGCATCCACATCCCTGGAGTGTCATCATGCCTTTGGCGTCTCCAACCTTGTGGCACTCTCACCCTCAGTGTGTGTCAGGGTGTGACAGCTCCACACCCCTGTCCTTTTTGTGGGGGCTGGGGTGTCCCCAGGGCTCTGGGTGATGCCAGTGCACCCCACAGTGCAGAGGGGATGTGTCACCTGGCACTGGCTGCAGCTCAGGGGCAGGGTGGGCAAGAGAAGAGGGGAGCAGGAGGCTGGGTTTGGGGAGCACTTCCCACACAGGCACTGAGAGCCACAGAAAAGGGCTGGGCACAGGAGCCCTACACCCACCAGAGCACACAGGGATGCTCAGCAGGTGAGTTTGCATCAGGACAAGGGGCCATCAAACACCAGGAAGTTTCTTTTCCACATCAGTTCACAGCCAACTTCCAGAGCAGAAACCAAGGAGCGAGGCTGCCCTGGGCTGCCAGGCCTCCCTTACATCACCAGACACGCTCCCCCGATGTCACAGCAATGCATTTGCCAAAAGAAACGTGAGAGCAGCTCCAGCAGCCCGCAGAGCCCTCGCAGCCTCACATCTGCCAGGCTGGGGAGGCTGTGGCAGCCCCTTCCCACCTGGAAAAGGCAGAGGCTCTGCTCTGTGACACTCACTGCAGCTTAAAGGTCACGGGCTCCAAAGGGGTTTGAGGTTTTCAGCTCTGCAGGATACAGCTCTCATGTCTGACACCCTCCTGAAGCTGAGAGCAGAGAGTGCTGCTGACTTCAGCCTATTCTTGGGGGTCCAGGTCCCCCCACAACCCCATGAGAACACTTGGGAATCTATGAACCAACATTATTTACCCTGAAAAAAAGCATTGAGGGCTTTAAGATCCCAGATTCAGAGTTTGGGACCGCTCAAGCAAAGGCTGTAGAAACTTATCTTCTAGGAACTTATTTTGTATTACCTGCACAGATGCAAACCACATCTGGCCCCTCCAGCTGGGGCAGGGTCCCCAACCTTAGCAGGGACCCCAGCACAGGCAGCACCCTCCCTTTCCCTGGCACTGCCAGCAGCCAGGGCTGCAGGAGCTGGCTGAGGATGGCCCATCTGCACCAGGGTCCCATTCTGCTGCCAGCTGGCACCCCAGGGAGCCCCCACCTCCTGGATCACATCAGGGTTGCTGCCACCCCGTGTCACCCCCAGGACCTGATGCCACCTTTGTGACTCCCCTGTGCCACTCTCTGCCTGCTCAGGTGGTGCAGAGGCTCAGCCCAGCACATCCCATCCCATCCCATCCCATCCCATCCCACAGGGAGCCTGAGCAGTGGCAGAGCCACCTGCCTCAGCACAGGCCGTGACAAATCATTCCCCTGTGACAATGCCTGCATCACACCCCTGGGATTTCCCCCCTGCTAAACCACTGCTCTGATTTTACCCTTCAAACCCCCACTCACCCATTGCACGGCCACATTTAGCTTCCCCACCCTAGAGATCCCTACTGGCACAGCTGTGGAGACCCCAGCACAGCCCTTGCCACAGATTTTTACTCCCTGAAGCTGGGCTGAGCTCAAGCAGAGACTTACTCAGCCGAAGATGATGATGAGGATGAAGCACGCTGCCGGGTGCCCACGAGAGCCAAGGATGCTTCAGCACCTATTTCAGCTGCTGCCCCAGAGAGCCTCCCCCCAACTTCTGAAAAGTTTCCCTCAATTCCCTTGGAGAAGGTCTCACAAAGCAGATCCCTCCTGGCTCTCTGCCTCCCTCACCAGCAGACATGAAAAGCACTCGAGTTTCTCCCCGGGTAACGCGGGTAAAAGCCTCCAACATCAAAGGCACCACACAAGAGTTCTCGCCCCCCCATTCCTCCCAGGCACCAGTGCTGGGGCTGCCTCCCTTGAAAGCACAGCAACCTCAGTGGTTGAGGCGCCAACTGTGCTGAAAACACAGTTTTGATTTTTTTTTCTGAGTTTTTTTCTTTCTTTTTTTTTTTTTTTTTAAACGGGCCCAAACCTGGGGAACTTGGGGAACACAAGAGTTCTCGCCCCCCCATTCCTCCCAGGCACCAGTGCTGGGGCTGCCTCCCTTGAAAGCACAGCAACCTCAGTGGTTGAGGCGCCAACTGTGCTGAAAACACAGTTTTGATTTTTTTTTTCTGAGTTTTTTTCTTTCTGTCTTTTTTTTTTTTTTTTTTTTTTTTTTTAAATCGGCCACAAACTGGGGAACTTGGGGACAAATCTGGGCCAAGCTCTCCTTTGGGGGCAACACAACCAGCGTGGTCTGCTGGGGTTTTGCCCACTGTCTGCTGTGTGGTCACCCCAGAAAAAGAGGAGCAAAAATATCCCTTGTGCCAGTCCTGCCTGCTCATTGCCCAACACTAAAGGAAGCCACTGAGTGTCCTGAAGCAAAACCACAGGCACCCTCCAAGTGAGCAGATTCCCATGGATTTTTCAGCAGCCTCTGCAACTCCTGTCCCCCATCTGCAAAACTGAAACAACATCTACCCTTGCTTGGTGAAGCACTTTGATATCTGCACAGCAAAGCAGGGCAAGGGAGAGCTGTTTACCTTCCTGGAAACAGGGAGCAGCATTTACACCCAAAACAACAAAATTCCAGGGCACAGGGAGCAGTTGCAGATGCAGCAGGAACAGCCACGGATCCAAAAAATGAGGAGGACTAGAAAATAGCTTCAAACACCGCAGGGATTTCAAAAAGTCCTAGGAGCACATGGTTTCTTGGCCCGTTTCAGAGTGTTCCTCATCCCTCCATCCCACACAGCAGTTGTTCCTGCCAGATCACTGCCTGCCCGGGAATGCTGGGTTCATTTTATTGCTGGAGCATGGAAACAAGCCTGGTTTGCAGGGGGGAGGTGGGAAGGCTCTGCTGTTTAACACTTGGCTGTGTTCACGCTGTGATTAATATCACCCAACACACAGATACCAGATGTGCTCGGGGCAGGCTGGAGCGTATCCTAAATTGCACCAAGATGGAATTTTTGGGCAATTTTCAGGGAGTGCTGAGGGCAGGCACTGATGGGAGAGCAGAGATTTACACAGATAGGCAAGAAAAGAGAATTCTGTGGGGTTATGGCACTGGTCATAACCCCTGGGCCAGCTGCAATGCCACGGGCTGTGCGTATAATCAGCACCTTGTCATTTTGGGGGCAATTACTCCAATTCCCATCCATCTGTGGGTCTGATTTCCACATGCTCACAGCAAAAAACACTTCAGTTTTACCCCTGCTTCTGCTTATCTCACAGAACTTTAGCTCCAGGAAGGAATTGCTGGCTCAGGAGCAGCAAATCCTGGTAAGGTTGGAGCTCTCCACGCTGCTTCCCACTGCAAGCCCACTCCTAAGCAAATCCATCAGCAGCTTCTCCCCACCCCTATGGGGAGGAGTGCCCTGGGGTCACCTACATGGGTGTCCCTTTAATTAGAACCAAATCCTGGAGCAGCACTGGAGATTCATTCCAGCTTTTTGGAGGCCACACACTGCCCTGATGGACAGCTGACCTCGACCAGGGTGGACTCTGGCTCACTGCTGGGTGCAGGGTGATGTGGGGCTTTGCCTCATGGCCTGTCCCTGTCCAGTGTGACACAAGCCAACACTTCTCCAGGATGGGGAGCACCTGGCTGTGCCAATTAGCAAAATCCCTCTGAAGCTCCACCAAGGGACCCAACCAGCAAACACAGGGGCCCAAGTAAGGAGGGATCTGCTGGAATACCTTCATCACACAGAATACCCTCTGTGGGATGCCCCAAACCCTCACCATGGGATTTCAGAGACCTCTCTTCTCTGTGCAGGGCTCCCTCCTGCTGATCCCACCTGTGGGACATGACTGGTGTCCTCCAAAAATGAGTTCAGGCTGTGCCTGGACCTGCTGGTTTTCACTTTTCTTCTTTGCCCAGATTTGGGAGCTGAGCTTTGGGTCATTGTCACCTCCCCCAGACCAGGTCAGCCGCACACAGAGGTGCCCAGCTGTGGTCACAGCCCATTTCAGTAGCTCTGGGTGCTGGTGATGGCATGACAGCACCAGTGTCACCAGGGCTGTCCCACAGGACACAAACCTGAGAAAAAAAAGAGGGTCCAGAGCAGAGAAAACAGTGCTAGCTGTGTCTTCTGAAAAGAAGCAACAAAACAGAGCATTTCTACTCCCTGAAACTCCATGGACATGCTTGCTGCCAGCAGGGAAAATGTGGGAGCCCGTCTGTCTGTCCAGGCAGGACCTGGGCGTGAGAAATCCCAAATTCTGCTTTCCACAGGGCTGCCTTTGTGCTTCTGCTGAATTGGTGAGGTTTGGCTGGCACCTAAAGCCTGGTTTGGGGGCTCACCAGGGCAGGAGGGAGGGGCAAGTCTCTGCAGGCTCCCAGCTATGGCTACAGAGGACTTCACCAAGTGAAGCATCTCTCTGTTCTTCCTCCGTTTTTTCCCACCATGGGTCCGTGCTGTGCATGCAAAAACCAGCGCTGAGTTGTGAATTTACACCCAGAAACCAAAAGTAAAAGATCTCCATTATTCACTTCTGTGAGCAAAGGTTAAATCCTACCAAATACATCAGCTTTTGTGGACAGGACAAGCGTTTGGCAGCCAGCAGGAAGGAACAGGAACGTGGGAATTCCTCCTACGACTTGGCAACAGCCTCTTCCCCCAGCACGGGAGCTCTCTGGGGTCTGCTCAGCCTCTGCCAAGCTAAGAAAGCCCCTCATTCAAGCACTCAGTAATCTCACAGGACATCCTGTAGCTCAAGGAGTTGTTTAAATGAGGGCCTGGATGGATTCAAGCTGCCTAATTGTTGGAGAGAGCAATAGGAGAGGTGGGGTGGCAGAGCCGCAGCTGTGGCGTCCTGACCTGCTCTTTGGACAAACACCTCATCCCGCTGAACACAGAAGGTGTCTACAGCAAATCACCTGTGCTGAGCTGTCACACGATGTCTGCCTGCAAAGGGCTCCACCACAAGGAGAAAGAAGCTGTGTTAGCATTTCTAAGAGGGGCATCCTGCCTCTTCCTGCCTCACCCCAGCTGCTCCCATCCTCCCACACCCCGTGACAGAGCACGTCTTGGGGTTTGATGCCCTTCCAGCAACAGGGTGAGGGGGCAGTGCTGGGTTCAGAGGCACAAGGAGAGCCAAGAAATACATCTTAGAAGGTGTTTAGGCACCTAATTCCTGTTAGGCTGTAATACTCCTCAAGAGATTGCAGAAAACAGAGAAATAGATAATGATGGATGGATGGATGGATGGATGGATGGATGGATGGACAGATAGATGATAGCTAGCTAGATGGATAGATAGAAAGATAGATAGATAGATAGATAGATAGATAGATAGATGATGGATGGATGTAAGCATCAATATTTGAGAGATGTTTTGGGGCAGACCTGCACCACAATCACACCACGTGGGGAATGAAGCACTCAGCACCCAGGTCTCCACCACCATCCACCCTACAGGCACTGCATGGACTGGGACCAGCACTCAGACCACGGGCAGTGTCCACACACACGTGACAGAAACATTTGCTGGGGAAGTGGACAGACCTGAATTAGAAGCTGCTGCAGCAGCTCTCAAAGGAATATCAGGAACCATCACAGGAGTTGCCGGGGCAGCTACCTCCAAGAAATCAGAGCTTAGCTTCAGGTGTGAAAGAAACATTTCAGAGCTGCCATGCATGCTTGGTGCATGTTTTTGGGGTTCATTGGCACCTGTTTGGCTCTGTTACACCCAATCCCCACCTTTACCTAACAGGGTTACAGCAGGTCATACTTCCTGCAGATCTTACACAGGGCAGCCCTTGTGGACACCAAGGGTCCTCCCAGCCCTGTCTCCATTTCCTACAAGGACTGGAGAAAGTGGCAGTGGGATGCTCCAGACTGTAAATCCCAGGGACCCCACGAGCAGCCCAGGAGGGAACAGCACATGCTGCCCCACAGCAATAGGTGCCACTGGGTGCTGTGCTCCCCACCAGCTCCCCAGCCCCTCATCTCAGCCTGGCCAGCACTGAGTGACCCCCAAGCTGAGCCCCATCACCCCATGAATCCAGCGCAGTCCCACTGCCTCCTAAACACCAACCAGAGGAGTCAGAGCAGCCCCACTGCCTCCCGAACACCAACCAGAGGAGCCAGAGCAGCCCCACTGCCTCCCAAACACCAACCAGAGGAACCAGGGCAGCCCCACTGCCTCCTAAACACCAACCAGAGGAGCCAGAGCAGCCCCACTGCCTCCCAAACACCAACACCCAGGTCTTCCAAAGCATTCCCAGGAAATGAACCTATGGAAAAACCTGGCAAAACAAACAGGGCGTGCCAAAATCCCGAGCCCCAGGGGCTGTGCCTTCGGGGGGTTCTGTGCCATGGGGAAAGGTGGCCATCAAAGCCTGACCTCCCCAGGCCCAGAGCTCCTCTGAGGATGGGACTCACCCCTCGGGATCCCTGCTCTCACAGAGCAGCCAGGGCTGCCAGCATCCCATGTGGAACGGCCAGGAAGGGAAGGGGTCAGGGTGGAAAGCCGAGGAGGAGGAGGAGGAGGAGGGTGCCTGGAGCACAGCAGAACGATCCACTCACGCTGCACCCGCCCCAAAATGCACCCACACACTGCTGCTGCTCCCGGAGCTGGAGCACACCTCCCAAAGGGACTCAGCTCCCAGCACGGCTGCAGCTTTGCCTTCATTATGAGCAATTTTGGGATTCTCAGTGGCTGCTGGAGGAAGTGACTGAGTGAGCTCAGACCATACTCCTCCTCGTGCTCTGCCCACAGCCTCCACCTCATCCTCCTGCACCTGCAGACTCCCAGACACAGCTCAGATATATTTTTTTTTATCCAACCTACAACATTCTGAATAAAATTCCCTAAATCTCCAGGCTCCATCCAGCAAAGCAGGGTTTGGAGAAGCTTTCCATACCAGAGCAGTAACCCCAGGGGAGCTGAAGATGTGACAGCCACCAGGTCCCCCCTGCCCACGGGAGCCCCTCTGTGCCTGCTCTTCCCCAGGTTCCTGCATGTTCCCACTGTCCCAGCCCTGTCCGTCTGTCCTGGACACACAGCAGCTGCTATTCCCTGCCTGGCCAGGTAGATGGTGCTCAGCCGGCACCAAGCGGGAATTCCTCCGTGCTGGAAGGGTTCCCATGCCCCTGATTGAGTCATTAATCCAGCAGTGATTTTCACTGAGGAAGGTCCCGCTCCAGCCCCAGACAAACGGGACCAACTCAAACCCGGCTCAAACCCAGATTTTTCACCTTCCGTTTTGTGAAAAATGTTTTTGTGATTCGTGTCAATTGGCAATGGAATCAGCAAATCCTTGTATCTGCTATGTTGAAAACAGACATAAAGAACAGTTTTGAAACTTTCTGATGTCGCCACGTTTCTCTTCATGGGGAAAGGCAAAGCACAATTCTTCCCAAGGATTTCTGAGATTCACATTCTCTGACCCTCAGAGAAAGAAAAACACAATTCTTATCTCATTTTCTGTACCTGTGTTATACCAAAGTAAAATACAATATAGAGATTGTTTATCCAAAGTGAGAGTGTTTTGTTTCCTCGGCCTATGAAGGCCAAGAATGTGTGTGTGTCAGGACTGTCGGCTGACAGTCACGAGAGAGTCACAAAATAAACAGTTATATACAAAGATAAGTGCTTAACAGATTCAGTTTAGATGTAATATAATATAGTATAATATAGTATAGAATAATATAGTATAATAAAATAATTAATTAGCCTTCTAATAAAATAGAACCCTTCTCGTCATTTCTCCCTGACACGGGGGCCGCTTTGATTCGATATTCTGACTGAACAGCCAAATAAAGCATCAAAATAAAAGAAGTATAGCAGAGTAAAAGAGATGAGGTAGCAAGACAGTTGATGCTTAGAATAAAGTAGAGGAATTGTGGTAAATCTAAGAAATATTGCAACAAAGCAACTAAATGCTTATGTATAATAAAAACCATAATGCACTTGACAAAATCATGTAGCAACAGCAGTGTAAAGCCTCCCTGCAGACAACCACAAGGACAGGAAGCCAACGACCACCTAGAAAGATTATGAAATTGCTGATCCCAGCTTATTGATATTTGCTGATTCAAACTAACCAAGCACATTAGAAAATGCTTTGTAGGCTTAAGAACAGTATATATACTTTGCTGAACGTGTAAGTGGTGTGTGCCGTGAGTGGAGCAGTGACTCCCCGGCCACCCAGCGCTGCTTGCTTGCTTTCTTTGAAATAAAATATATAAAAATGAAATTCAGTTTAGTTATCAAAATTTTGTATCAACTTCAGCCTGGGAGATGGTGGATAAACTGCTACAAACATTTCATCAGGACTGCCGCTTCTCCAACTCCCATTCTCTGCTGGGAACTCACTCCGATGACATTTCGCCCCACACATCTCCCACAAAACCCAAACACAGCAAAGCCCCGAGGAGCAGGAAACAATTTTCTGGTTTTTCCCCCATAAAGTCAGGGGGATGGGGGTCAGGGGGACCCTCGGGGCCCCTCGTCCTGCAGGAAGCTGCCAGGCACAAGCAGCAGGGGGAGGGGGTGTCCAGGCTTTCCATCCCATCACCCCAGGGTCACCCTCCCCAGCCAGGCCGGATGTAGGATGTCTAATATTTCTCCAGTTCTGTTTTAACACTCACACCATCTTGGGAGCAGGAAGTTTAAGCCATTTCCTGCAAAGCATTGCTCTGCTCTTCAAATATTTTCAGCCTCGGTGCAAACTGTTTTAAAACCTAGCCTGGCAGCTGGGAGTGTGAAATCAGAGGAGGGGCTTGTCCAGGGAAAATTCGGTTTGTGAAACCTATCCAGTCCCTGCTGCTGCAGAGCAGCAAAATAAATATTGCTGCGGACAATAAAAGAGAGCAATTAATCTTGCATGTCTGAAAAATGAGAAGGAAAAGCAAGAAATTCCAAACAATGTTCTCTGTGCCTCTCCCAAGGGACACAACACTGATCCCCAGCAGAAAGCCACAGCCACGTCCCCCCTTGTCTCTGCAGCCACGATTTGAAGCTTTCCCAGCTTTGCTCTTCCAGTGGAGCCCAAATCATGGCTTTGGTTTGCTTGCCCCATAAATAATTTGTCCCACACATGGGCTGAAATAACCTCAAAGAGACCCTTCCCTCTCCTCTAAGTGGAGGAGAAGACAAATGTTCATTCCCTGAAGCGCTGCAGAAGAATTTTGGGCAGTGCCAGGGCAGAGCTGGAAACCCCACAGGCCAGCAGAGCTGAGCCCCACATCCCCCTCAGCCCTGTCCCCACCCCACCCTGAGCCAAGGATGGGGACAGATGGATCCAGCTCACCTCCTGCTGCTGTCCCTGGCTGCTCCAGCCCTGTGTCACCAGTGAGCTCTCGTTATCTCCTCTCAGCTCTTCTCCAGGTGACACACAGGGACACGGGACCAGGAAACAAAGCCATGCCCCAAGGCCCAGCAAGGGCTCTGCTCCCCTGAGCTCCCTCTCGCAGGGCTGCTCCTTCCCAAGACTTTTCTGTCCAGGAACTGAAGCCACGAAGCAGAAAGGAAACCCCAGAGCTCCTCCAGGGCCCTGCAGGAACCCTTCACCTCCCAACCTCAGGGCGTGCACTCCTGGGCTGTAAATAAACTTTTATTTACTACACAAAGTAGGGCAAGGAGGACTGTTTCCCTGAGGAATGGTGGGAGGAACATCAGTGTCATGGCAGGATCTCAGATTTCATCTGACTCCACAAAGCAGTTCCTGGAGACCTCAGCAGGAGTCACAACACCTCTGCAGTGACCACATCCCACCCAGATCCTGACTGCCCTACCAAATCCTGACCCTGCCAGCTCAAACAGGGATCTCTCAGGGGCACAGATCTGCCCAGCCACCCTACACCCAGCACTGCTAGGCTTGGAGAGAACAGGGCTGGAGCAAATTCACCTCCTGCATCCCACAGAGCAACACACAGCCGAGGTCCAGCCCCTGCAGCTAATGATGGATTCACTGCTGCCCCCAGGACCACCCACACCCCTGATGTGCTGCCTTATCAAGGTTCCCATCACATCTCAGAGCACTGAACTAGCCAAAGCCAGGGCATCATCCTCAGCACTCAACTGCATCCTCTCATCTTCTCCAAGGCCACCAAAAGGGGTGGACAGGGGGTCTCGAGGCCGGTGTGACCCCAGGGAGGGCCCCAGCAGCCTGTGAACTTGGCCTCCCACTTCCACCCTGTTTATCTGCATGCTGGGATGCAGGAGGAAGCAAGTTCAGCCAGAGTTTGTCTAAACAATTATGTTTTATCAGAAAAGCTGCTCAGATCTACTCCTTTTTCCCAGGACGTATCTGGACAATTCCAAGGTACTCTCCATTCTCCACCCAGCCTGCAGCAGATGGAAGCAGGGGAAGAGGACATGAGGCAAGGAGCATCCAAATCCCCCTGCTCCTCCCTCAGTGCCAGCAGCCTCCAACACTCATCAACCAGAGGCACAATCCATCCAAGATCGGCTCCCCACGCTCCAAAGTCTGCCTTCCCAATCCTTATTTCCTCTTCAAACTACGGGTTTTTAAAATATAGGAGTGAGCAAAGTCAACTGGCAAGGTTTTGATACAGAAAACACCTGAAACATCCCTTTCCTCCTGGACAGCTCAGGACCTCCCTTGGTAGGGCCACTCCAGTGACATGAGCAGGGGCTGTTCCCCCCCTGCACAATCCCACAGCACCTCTGGAAGCAGGGCCAGCTAATTCCTAATCACCAGCTGAACCTGGAAGTGATGCCTCAGGTTTTAGCTTTTTATTTTTCAGATTCTGTGCTGCTTTAGTGTGAGCTCTCTTCACAGAGCAGGGAGACAAAACAATTCCTGCTCTAGCTGGGGACCAAGGACAAATGATCCAAATCTCAGCACAAGAGCACAAACAGCGCGGGCTGAAGAGAGAAAAACAAGCAGGATGGGACTGCAGGGGCTAAAGCTGGAATTGGACACTGAACTGCAATGTGCACATGGAGCAGAACTGATTAAAGTGAGAGACCCCATGACTGGTTGAGGATTTTGTGACCATTTTGGTTCATCTTGGGTGCAGCCCTGGCTGGGCTCTTGTGCTGCCCAAGGTGGATCCATTGAGGCCTTTTAATAAATCCCTACTCTATTCTTTAACTCTATCTAGTCTCTGTTCTAGCTCAGCCTTCACAAGGCATCAGAAGGAGAAAGAACCCAATGCAAGGACTGAACCTCAGGTATCTTGAGCTCCCTGTTACAAAGGAGAAGTTGGAAGGGGGATTCCTCCAAGACAATGAAGGAGTGAACAGCAAAGGCAGGGTCCTGACCAGGCTCTCCCCCTATAAAAACTGTTGCCATCTCCTCAGTGTTTTTCTGGCTCTTGGTCCATGAACTGATTTCCACTGCAGATGGGGGAAGGTGTCCTGAGTGCATCTCACATGAGCTAAGAGCACGAGCCTGCACATTTGTAGCTTCAGAGACTGAAACCAGGGACTCACCCTATGCCTCCATGTGCCAGAGCTTCAGACAAGGGTCCAGAGCACACCAACTCCTCAGTGCATCAGCAGAGAACAGCACAAGCTCCCAGATCAGAGCAAATGCCCAGCAGAGTGAGCAAAACTCCCCACCCAGAGTCAAAACACACAGGGGAAGCAAACACAGGCAGGGGCTGCAGCCCCAGCTGGGCAGGGCAGCTCCTGTGATGTCCCTCCAGATCCACCCAGCCCACATGAAACACACCCCAGCTGCATTGGTGTGGAGTTGAAAGCAATGCCCTACAATTCAAGATTTGTCAGTTACCATTCAGCTGGGGCTGAGAAAGCTCCTTTCAGGAGTGTGGCCACATTTCTCTTCACAGAGAAAAGCAAGGCACAACTTCCCAAGGATTTTCTGGGATTTACATTCTCTGAACCTCAGAGAAAGAAAAAAGCAATTTTTATTTCATTTACTGTTCTTGTGTTTTAGAAAAAGTAGAATACATTATGGAAAATTGTTTACCTGAAGGAAATTAGTAATTGGATTTTAATGTGAGTGTTTTGATTAATTGACCAATTGAATCCATGTGTGTGTCAAGACTGTGGGGTGACAGTCATGAGATTCTGGGCAGTTGAGTTGAATACTTATGCGAGTTTAGATTAGTATAATATAGTATAGAATAATATAGCATAATAAAGTAATTAATTAGCCTTCTGATATCCATGGAGTCCTCCTCATCATTTCTCCCTGCCACAGAGGTTGCCTCGATTTCCTGTACAGGAGCTCACACATCATTAACTTTTATCACTGCCCTCCCCTCCTAGGTACCACATCCTTTTGGATTCCCATCTAATCTTCTTCCTCTGAGATCGCCACGAGCTGAGCTTTTCTTTGAAAGGGGGAAGGAATGGCTGCACACTCCATGTGCAGCGGGAGAGGGGGAAAAGGGGGAACGCAGAGCTACCACAAAAAGTTCAAATATTATGGATAAGCATCAAAGAAAAGCTTGACACACACACTTCAGCAAATGATCATCCACAGCAACAGAACAACCTGGCCCAAGGTTGGCTGGGGTGCTGTCAAGCACTCATGGTAACAAGGGATTAATGCCCTACCCAGTTCTGTGCTGCTGCAAATCCCTTTTCACCTCCATTCCTCTAGGAATAATACAGGAGAACACCTGGTAAAACCACCTGACACAGACAAACCCTGGGCATCTCCTCAAGGCTTGAAAAGCCAAACATAAATCCAAGGTTATGTTCAAGTGTGCCAGAGCATCACCAGCCTCTGAACTTCAAGGTGTTCAAAATGCTTCATTTCAGCCATACTTCATTCCTGTTGGACAAATTGCCTTTGCCATGCAAAAACCAGCCCACAGCTTCCACACAGGACAAACTGCAGCTGGTACAAGTCCAGCAACCCCAAATGCCCACCCTGTCACTCCTGGGCTGGCACAGCAACCTGAGATGGTTTGTTTAAATTATTTGCTTTTCGTAAATGCATAAACATCTGCAAAACTGTGTTGTTTGCAAAATATTTTGGACCAGACCCTTGGGTCCAGCTTTGTCTCCCAGCATGCCTGGATAAACCAAAATGATTCAAGAGGGTGAAGCACTGATGCATGTGACCCTACAGAAACCCTGGGAACTTCTGTGCAGAGACCAGTTCAGAAGATCAATGAGATGAGTGACCCAAATTTAACCAACCCAAAGCAAAGCAGCTCTCTCCCCACATCCCTCCTTTAAAACCTCTAACAGATGTAAGAAAAACTGGGCCCAAAGAAGTCTGAGCACAGGCTGCAATCCAAGACCAGCTGCTTTTTCCATTTATAGCCACATTCACTTCAGCTTCACCACGGCATTTTGGACAATGTAGAAGGGTCTCTGTGTCTGTTTGTTTGCTGGAGGAGTGTAAAGAACACAAATGGCTTGCTGCCATCTTATCTTTTTTTGCTCACAACAGATCGTTTGATCTTCTCAAAACAAAGTTATCTCTCTGTAATCTTAGTTCAGTCTTCTGACAGGGTTTATGGAGCTGGCACTGCACCCAGCCTATGGTGTCCCTTCAACCACTGGCCAACAGAAACATCTCAGGCAGGGACAGAAGTTTAGAAATAGGTTAAAAGAGAATGATTCCTTAATTAACAGAAGGTTCATCACCACTGCCATCGCTTCCTCCCCCAGCAGACAGCAGAGAAGTCACAAAACCAGCGGCCAGGCCTTACTGCAGGAGATCAAAGCAAACTCTTTGTTTTATCTCGGCCAAGATAACGGATTTTATTTGCCTTATCAGCCTGTAGGATGATTAACCTAAATGTGAGAAAGCTGGAGGATCCAAAGGAGCTGATGGGTGGGGAGCATGTTCCCCAGCACAACTGCCATGGCTCCAGACATGCAAATACCACAGGATCAACAGAGGAACTCTGGGTTCCTACATGCCCCCCTCAGCCAGGGCTGTGTCTCCCTTTGCCTTTCAGCACCACTGGGATGAACACAAATCCCACAGCAGGCAGGAGCACTCGCTCCTTTCTCAGCCAGCAAAGGCACCTCTGTCCAGGGGCTGCCCCAGTTTTCATCACAGAGGGGAGAATTCACAGAATTCACAGAATTCATAGAATCACTGGGTTGGAAGAGACCTTCAAGATCATCAAGTCCAACCCAGCCCCAACACCTCAACTGAACCCTGGCAGCCAGTGCCACATCCAGGCTTTGTTAAACACAGTCAGAGGCTCCTGAGGGTGCTCAGGGCTCACACCCAGCTGGAGCACAGACCCCTGAGCCACAGCCAGGTGACCCTGCAGGCAGGCTCTGCCCTCTGCAGACACACATTCACCCCTGGATCCCTCCTGCAGGGTTCAGGAGGTGAGGAGATGACATGGATGGATGCACAGCCTCGGAAGAGCCCTGCCAGGTCATTCAGGCCAGGGCCAGGGTCACTGCAGCTCAGCATGGAATCACACACTGGTTTGGGTAGGAAGGGACCTCAGAGACCACCCAGTGCCACCCCTGCCATGGCAGGGACACCTTCCCCTGTCCCAGGCTGCTCCAAGCCTGTCCAGCCTGGCCTTGGGCACTGCCAGGGATCCAGGGGCAGCCACAGCTGCTCTGTGCCCCCTGTGCCAGGGCCTGCCCACCCTCACAGGGAAGAATTTAATACCAACATCTCATTCAATTCTGCCCTCTGGCAGTGAGAAGCCATTCCCTGTGTCCTGTCATTGCAGGCCCCTTGTCCCCAGTCCCTCTCCAGCTCTCCTGGAGCTCCTTCAGGCCCTGGAAGGGGCTCTGAGGTTTCCCTGGAGCCTTCTCCTCTGGTGAACACCCCCAGCTCTCCCAGCCTGGCCCCAGAGCAGAGGGGCTCCAGCCCTCAGAAAATTTCTGTGGCCTCCTCTGGGCTCTCTGCAGCAGCTCCACATCCTTCTGCTGTTGGATGCAGCATCCCCAGCTTCAGAGCCATCTGAGACCTCTCCTGGTCTCAGATACCAGGGAAAGGAAGTGGGAACAGTGCAGAGGGTGTTTCCTATGGGAAACTGTCCCTTTGCATAATGAAGCTCCACTGGGGAGGTCACTGCTTTTCCTATGAGCCCCCAGGGACTCCCAGCAAGGCAAACAAACCCTCCTGGGGCTGGCTGGCTGCAGTGGACAGCCTCATTTCCTGGGGTGTATCCTGCCCAGATGGAGCTTCCACATGGGACAGCATCCACACAAAGTGTGCCCACGCAAAACAACAGCCAAAACACGGCCCAAAACAAACAGCCCAAAATAAACACAGCCTAAAAACACCCCAAAACATACACCTCAAAAACACAGCCCAAAACGGAGGCCAAAAACAAACACAGCCCAAAGCACAGCCCAAAAACACAGCCCAAAACAAACAGTGCCCAAAACAAACACAGCCCAAAACGGAGGCCAAAAACAAACACAGCCCAAAGCACAGCCCAAAAACACAGCCCAAAACAAACAGTGCCCAAAACACAGCAGAAAACAAACACAGCCCAAAAACAAACACAGCCCAAAGCACAGCCCAAAAACACAGCCCAAAACAAACAGTGCCCAAAACACAGCCCAAAACACAGCCAAAACCAAACACAACCAAAATCACAGCCCAAAAACACAACCAAAACACAGCCTACAAACACAGCCCAAAAATACAGCCCAAAACCATACCCAAAACAAACACAGCCCAAAAACACAGCCTACAAACTCAACCAAAAACACAGCCCAAAACACAGCCCAAAACACAGCACAATACAAACACAGCCCAAAAACACAGCCCAAAACCAAACACAGCCCAAAGCACAGCCCAAAAACACAACCAAAACCACAGTCCAAAAACAGAGCCTAAAACACAGCCCAAAAACACAGCCCAAAAACAAACACAGCCCAGAACACAGCCAGGGGCACTGGCTGCTCCCTGCACAGCCAGGGACAGGGCACACGCAGGGAGGGGGAGCAGGCAGTGCCCTCCCCATGCACATGGTGTCCTGGATCAGCCAGTGTCTCCATGATGGGACACATTCCTCTCCCCCACACACGCTCCCACTCTTCTTTCCATGTCACTGGGCCTGCAGGTCTAGATTTTTCTAGGTTATTTCATTTTTGGCACCTGCGTTCACAAACCGAGACTCAGCGTTTCCTACTCAGCCCTCTCCATTTGGAATCCTGGGCTGTAGGAATTTTCCCATTAAAAATAAAAATAATAACAATAAAAAGACTGTCCATAACCTAGCCTGGATCTGTCAGCTGGTTTAGGAGGAAACATTTCCCTACAGCTTTAATCTCTTTGTACAGTCACAGAGCTGGAAAGGGTGACTCACTGCAGCTCCACTCAGCCCTGGGCTCTCCATCCCAGGGATCCTGGCTGTGTTAACAGCTGTCCAAACCCCTACAACCCCTGCAGCCCCCCACCTGGTGTCACCCCAGCAGCACAGGACAGAAGAAAAGTCACCCCAAGGCTTGTGTGGCTTCACTTCTCCATCCCTGGGTGTCCATGGCAGGATGGAACTGCAGCTCCCACCACAACCTCCCAGCACACAGCAACAGGTCCTTGGTTTTCACAAGGATTTCAGTGGATCTCAAAGTTTGCTCCTTTCTATTTTTAAGTATTTTGTATTTGTTTAAATTTTAACCCACCTCGATGGGAGTTCTAAAGAAAAGTCTTTCCACAAGGGTTCTAGCTGGGAAGAAAAGAGTGAAAACAGTTGAATTGCTTCACTCTCCTGATGCTGCCCTGCTTTTTGTGCAGCAGAATAGATGGGGGGACCCTGCTGAGTTTTAAGAGACACGTGGCACCCCGTGTGGCTGTCCCAAAGGGGCCAGGGGACAAAGCCTCAAACAAAGCTGAAAGCTCAGAGATGGTTCAGACTGTTTTGCATTGACTCATGTTGGGACACAGAGGAAAATCACACCCCTGTTTTAGGTGTTTATATCTGCCTTAATTTATCCAAACAAGCTCCAGAGCATCCTTGCCATGAAGGCCCACGGGGCAGGAGCAGAGCAGTGGTGGGACAGAGCCTGCCTTGCTGGCTGAGTGCTGTCCCAGGGCCTGGGCAACCACAGCAGCTTGTGAGGAGACAGACAGGAGTATCAGATCAAACCAGCTTTGAGTGCTCGTCTGGGAGTGCTTCCAATCCACCACCTGAGATCCCAGAGCTGAGCCTTCTCCCAGCACTGAGCCATCAACACAAACAGCTTTACACCGGGGGAAGAGCAACAGACTTAAACCAAAATGGAAAGCATTAATTTTTCTGGGGCCAGCAATGCCTTCCCCCCTCTCCAAGCCTGACCACCACACGTTGCAAGGAACAAGAGGAGGCAAAGATGTTCAACCACACAAGCACAATGCCAGAGGTGGGAGGCACAGAGCAAGGGGATGCTGTGGCAGATCACCCATGGCAGATTTGGTGTGGCTTTTCCTGAGGATTCTCCTGTCCCTCACCCAGCTGAGGATGCCACGAGATCTCTCCATTGCTCAGGGCAGGTGGATGTCTCTGGATGAAGCCCTGCTGCTCCCACAGGGATTCCCTGCTCCTCTCCTCTCAGGGATGAACCAGCTCCTGCCACACTGGCACCACAGCACTGCTCAGAGCTGCTCTGCCAGCACAGGGCAGGAACATCCTCCTCTGCCAGCTCCAGCCCAGTGCCCTGGGACTGGGAGTGAGCTGCTGCCCACAGCAGGAGCCTGGGAGAGGTCACCCCCACCCACAGGAGCGCAGATTTGGATATTCACATTTGGTAAGCCCTGCACAGCAAGGACAGCTTCCCACAGTGCCCGAGGCTGTGGGTTCAGAAACAGCCCTTCCTGTTTCCATGGCTATTTTTAATTGTTTGTGCCTCTATCTGCCCTCTGCATGTCCTCCCCTTGCCCCCACTGCACAGCCCAGCTCACATTGCTCTGGCAGACTCCAACTACAGCAATCCAATCACCTGCTCATCCCATCACATCTCCTTGTCCCAGCTGGCGAGCCCAGACACACAAAACCTCCACTGACGTCTCCACTGGAGATTTTGGGGACATAAAGCCCACCTTTGCAGTGGCACATCCCATCTCCCTGTCACCAATGGCCCAATCCAATGTTATACCAGCACAAACAGAGCAAATGCTCCCCAGGGAGTGCAGGAGAGCACAAAGACTCAGGAAGGGAGAACATGCATGGGAAGGAATATTTCTTGCCCCATTAAATCTCAGGTTTCTGTGGTTGAGATGACCCCCAGGTGTTAGAAAGTCTCTTTTTTCCCCAGTCCTGTGACCAAAGAAGAAGTCGAGATTCGTCGGTTTTGCTTTTCAAGGTTGTTTATTTTTCCTGATCTATTGCATTCTTTCTCTGACCAGCTGAGATCTGTCCAGCAGGTCTGGCTGAGGCACAGTGCCTGCCCTTGGGGTGGCATTAACATTTTATACTAAGAACTACCTGTACTTTATTTACAATTGTTTTCCCATACTTATCACCTATGTTAGACAATCTGCCTCTAAACCAATCCAAAAGTGTCACCATCACAGCAGAAAATGGAGAACAAGAAGGAGAAGAAGGACAGGACACGCCCAGATTACTCCATCTTGCCTCTTGAACCCCCATTCTAAAATCCCAAAATTCTACTTTTTCACCCTGTGACAAATTAACTGTCATGCTACTCAAACTCTTGTGGCTTGTAAAAGTTGGTAATTTTCTCCATGGACTAAAATCGAAGGCACAGGTGTTTTTGACTCCGTGCCAAGGTCTCTGAGCCCCTTGCCAGGGTCTGGAATCACCCAGGGCAGCCAGAGGAATGTCCTGGGTCCTGACAATCAAACACCTCCTGCTCTCCTCCCACCTCGGGAAGCCCAGCTCTGGAGCAGGCTCAGCCCTCGCCACCAGCCACGCTGCCCTAATGAAGCTCAGCACTGAAATCACTCCTTTCCTCTGTGGTTTGCTCTGAACTGCCAAGCTCCCTGTGACTGTCATCCTCCTCTGAGCGGCCTCTTCCTGCACAGCACGCTGTCCTGCATACCTCCAGCAGCAGGGCGAGGCAGCTGAGCCTGACAGCTGGCCAAGGCAGGGCTCAGCATCCTGCCAGCATCCCCTGCTCAGCTGCTTGTGCTGGAGAGCCACCAGCCACGGGATCCAGGGGTGCCCAGGGCCCCCGGAGCAGCTCCTGGTGACCAAACCCTGCAGCAGGAGCTGCCACACGAGTCCCTGCTGCAGACATCAGAGGGGCAGTGCCATTGTTGAGGTGGCAAAAAGCAGAGACTACAAGTAGCCTCAGATGGTAACTCATTATTATTGAAAATGGTTGACTTTTTATATACTTTCTAACTGTTTATATATTTTTTTTTACTCTGTTGGTTACAATAGATTAACATAACACTATTAGTGAAAAGTAATACTAACTTCAGCTAACTTTCTAAAAATATTTCATCTAGTTGTAAAGTTCCTTCTTTATCTTGTTTTAACTCTTCTCTCAGTCTCTTTAGTAACAGCCTTAGAGAGAGCTCTTTGTTAGCTTCTTTTTACTTCTCAACTTCCTCTCACTCTTTTAACTAACACGCTCACTATTAGTCTCTTCTGCAGGGCAGTGTCTGCATTTGGGGGGTTGTGGTGGGGCCAAAGCTGCAGTGGAGCTGATGAGTGTTGGCAACGTGCCTGCACCCATCTGTGGGACATCCTGAGGGTCCCTGCACAGCCCCCCCAAATCTCTCTGGGTTCTTGCACCAGCAACAAGGAGAGAAGCACCCCAAAATGGGCTCCTGTGTGAGAGCAAAGCAGGGCAGCCCCGAGGCATGGCAGTGGAGGAGGAGATGGTCAGGAAGGGGACGTGCTCTGCAGTGACCCTGGGCTGTACCCTTGTGCTGACACACAGGGAAAAGGGACAGAGCCCTCACGACCCCTCCAGCTTTGTCTTCGTGGCAGCAGGGCTGGACCTCGATGGTCTTTAGTGTCCCTTCCAAGCCAAACCATTCTGTGATGATTCCTGGAGACATTTGGACTGAAAGCCCCTTTTGTACCCGAGGCAGGCTGGCTCGTGCTGCCAGGCAGGGTGCAGACAGCTGGCTCAGGGGTGACACTCGTCCCAGCAGCTGTCCCCCCTCTATCCCTGCCCCGGGCAGCTGGAGCATTCAGCAGCTCAGCCAGAATTCTGCTCTTAAAGTGCCAACCACCCGTAGGGCTCAGGGCTTGGGGCACTCAGAGAAGCCCAGACCCAGCAGGACGAGGCTGGGCACCCACCCACGGGGCAGGATGAGCCTCCTGGGCACCACACACAGCAGCTGGGGACAGAGCACGGCTCACAAAATCCCCATCCGTGGGCTGGGGCTCAGCCCAAGCTGTGCCCAAGCTGTAAAAAACCCAGCTCAGAAAAGCCACACCTACACCACACACAGGAAGAAAAACCCACTTGAGTGCTGCAGGTTTGACATCAGCTCCCCTGCTGACTCCTGGCTTGGTTTTACACCCGCACACACCACAGCCTGGCCTCTCTGCACCTCACTGCAACCCCCAGGAGAGGGGATGGAACCCCTGGTCCAGCTCCAGGGCCAGGCATGGACCTCCCAGGTCCTGGCTCAGCCACCCCAGCCCATCCCACAGCCCCCAGGGTGGGCAGGGAGGGGGTGCCCTCCCCCTGACCACGGGATCTCTCACAGGAGAGAGCTCATGGGCGATGGAGAATGGAAAAGTAATTAAGGTCTGAAAGGTCTGAAAGGAAAATCTCCAAAACAATATGGAGAATAAATGACAGCTGGGAAGGGAGGGAAGCTGGCTTTAACATGGAATTAATTGAAAACAAGATAGAGCTAATAAAAGCCAGGTCTCTAGTTTAATAGTGGCTCTGGTCCATGATGTTATTAGCCTTGGTCTCCAAGGTCGAAAACCCTGACTCCTGCTAATGAAGAGGCGGTTCCTGCCCCACAGCCATAAACAACAACACCAAACAATGATATCCCAACACCGCTTCCAGAGCCAGCCCCTGTCCCACAGCTCGCAGCCCTTCCAGGCCCTGTGGCTCTGCACGCAGGCCCTGAGCTGGCAGAGCTGGCATTTCCCAGCACCCAGGGAGGCACAGCGCAAAGGGGCATGTGGCAGATCACCCATGGCAGATTTGGTGTGGCTTTTCCTGAGGATTCTCCTGTCCCTCACCCAGCTGAGGATGCCACGAGATCTCTCCATTGCTCAGGGCAGGTGGATGTCTCTGGATGAAGCCCTGCTGCTCCCACAGGGATTCCCTGCTCCTCTCCTCTCAGGGATGAACCAGCTCCTGCCACACTGGCACCACAGCACTGCTCAGAGCTGCTCTGCCAGCACTGGCATTTCCTTTCCTCTTTCTTTCTAGAATTTCCTATTAAACTGGACAGCCCTTTCAGGCAGGATAAACCCATGGGGAACAGCTCTGCCTGCAGACTCATCTGAGCACAGATCCCTGAGCAGCCTCAGGAGGCATCACCACAAGAGCTGAAAGAGCAGCACACAGCTCCTGCCACCTCCTGTGTGACACCTGAGGCAGCCAGCACCCCACCCAGGGCTGCACTTGTGGTAATCACATATCCTCTGAACAGAGACACAGTATTGTAAATGCAGGGTCACCAACGAGGGGGGAGAATGATGCATCTGACTCCATCTTCTCAGAAGGCTAATTTATTATTTATTATACTATATTATATTAAAGAATACTACACTATACTAAAGAATACAGAAAGGATATTTACTGAATGCTCAAAAGATAATAATGAAAACTCATTACTCTTTCCAGAGTCCTGACACAGCTTGGCACTGATTGGCCAAAGAGCCAAAACAACTCACAGCAGAACCCAATGAAACAATCACCTGTGGGTAAACAATCTCCAAACACATTCCAAGTGAGCACAACACAGGAGAAGCAAATGGGATAAGAATTGTTTTCCTTTTTTCTGAGGCCTCTCTCTGCTTTTCAGCTTCCCAGGAAAAAAACCCTGGGTGAAGAAATCAGGTTCAGGGAATGTGAATGCCACAACATAGTTCTCCCAGGATTTTCCTGGGAAGCTGTGGGAAACTCAGAGAAAAGCATTAAAACAACTATCATCTCTCTTTCTGTAACCCTTGTTTATAAATATGGTTCTCCAGAGTGTGCTATTCACAGCTCACCAATACTGTGAGAGGTTTTCACTTTGAAACCAATCAAGTCTCATCCTAATCACATTATAAAAAGACCCACAATTTTCATAAAATTGCCTTCTGATCCACCTCCTGAAGACTGGAGTGATACAGTAACTTCTTTTGAGCCAAGTCCAATAAGCTCTCGGAAGCCTATATTACACCTAAGACACCTCAGCTACCCTTGGAGGTATAAAAAGAAGCAGGATGGCTTCTGTTACAGCATTAGAGACAAAAAGGTTTAATAAAAAGTAAAATAACAGAAGAACTGAGCCAGGTGCAAGAGATCTTATTCCTGGTGAAACACCTCAGAAAAGCAATTAGTTTCTTTGGTCACTTCTTTTCCTAGTAAACTGCCCCGGTGGGACTTTTTACCTTCTAATTAGCTATCCTTAAGTCTGAGGTAAAGTCCCCAAAGTCTTATGAAGCAGCTTTTCACTTAATCAATGAAAGAAGCTTCTGGGCTTCTTTCCTTTTTAGGAGGACAAAGTTTTGCCACTCTATCAACACAGAACACGTTCCCACGCCGCAGCCCTTCATTCCATCCCCGACCCGACGGCGTGGCGCACTCACCTTCCTCTCTCTTCGGCGGGCTCTCCCCGGGCGCTGCCTGCAGCTTTGGCTCTGCCAGGTGTGTCTGGGCGGGCAGGGCAGGCTCCGAGCCCTCGGCCGGCCGCGTGGCCGGGCTCTCAGCAGCTTTGGCCCCCTGGACGTCCAGGCGGCGCGGCGCGGCGTCGGGCGCGGCGGGCTCGGCTCGGCGCTGCGGCAGCTCGGGGATTTTGGAGGCTGGCACCTCCGCCCTGCGCAGCCCCTGGGGCTCCTGGGGTTTGCCCAGGGTGATCTCAGTCCTCCTGGCCGTGGCCTCGGGGGGTTTGTGGCCCGCATCGGCTCGTTTGAGGCCGAACCGCGACAAGCCCGAGGTGGAGTTCTCCACCTGCTTGGATGAGATGTCAATGGAGATTTCTGTTCTTCTGGACACCGGCTCGGGCAGTTTGGGTCCAGAGAGCTCCACTCTCCTCAGAGGGGGCTTGGGGGATCTTTGGACTGTGGGCTCTGCATGGCGGGTGGATGGCTCCGAATTCCTGGCGCCGAGTTCCTGAAACTTCTGCGTGGAGCTGGACACGGTGGACCTGAGGAGGGTGTTCGGGGCCCGTCTTTGTGGGGTGGAGGAATTTGAAGACTGATCTACCTCCTCGACCTCAAAGGATCTTTTCAGAGCTGAAAAACACAAAAAGTAGTTGAGGATTTAGTTACCATCCACCTGAGTGTCTCCAGAGGTGCTTACAGACACTGCGCAAGGCTCTTAACTCCATTTCTGCTCCTTCATCCCAGGACTCACAATCCGCTTAAGCAGCTGGGGATTAAAGGCCCTGCCTCTTCAGACAAGTGAAAAACCCAGTAATAAAACAAATCAGGGCCAGAAAATTCAGTCCCAGAGCAGAAATCATCCCCACACTGCCTCCATCCCACGCTCAAAGGGGAGCAGAGGGTCCCACCATGGTATGGGAGAGCAGAGCAGGACACTGGGTTTGGGGAAACACAGAGACCCAGCTTCCAACACCTCACTTTCCCTCTCCCATCCAAAGGATGCACAGATAAACACTGGCTTTCCTGTGAGCACTGCCAGCAAAATCCAAGTTGGGAACAGGAAAACAATCCCAGGAGAGCACCAAATCCATACAAATGCAGCAAGAAAACCAAAGGTGGCAGTCACAGAAGCTCATATCCTTAAAAACAAACCTAGAGACCACAGGCACCCAAGGACTGAAGTCAAAACTCGTGTACCTGAACTCTGGGGAATAAAAGGGAAGGGAAAACTGATCCCGGCTCCTCACAGGACCCAGCAAGGTAGAAAGAAAAGGCTGAATTCCACAGAAAGGGAACCACTGCCGGATCCCATTGAAAAGCCATGGGCTGTAAATACCCTCTGATCTCCCCAGAAACCCCAGGCAGGGACAGGGCAGGATAAGGCACAGCCTTGGGATCACAAAGGAGCTTCCATGAGGCAAGGCTGAGCTGGTGGGGTGACACCCTTGGTGTGGTGACAGCCACACTGCCAAACATCAGCCCACCCATCCTTTACATCAACAGAGTAGCAGCAATGAGATTTAGCCTTTAAAAACCTGGGCTTGAGATCCCACAGGACATCAGGCTGGTGAGGGGCTGGGAAGAAAAACCCTGTGAGGAATGACTGAAGGAGCTGGGGGTGCTCAGCCTGCAGAAAAGGAGACTCAGGGGTGCCCTCATCACTCTGCACAGCTCCTGAAAGGTGCCTGTGCTCAGCTGGGGCTGGGCTCTTTCTCCAGGCAGCACTGACACAACCAGAGCACACAGCCTCCAGCTGCACCAAGGGAAATACAGGTTGGATATCAGGAAAAAGTTTTTCACAGAAAGGGTGTTAAAGTTCTGGAATGGCTGCCCGGGGAGGTGGTGCAGTCACCATCCCTGGGTGTGTTTAACAAAGCCTGGATGTGGCACTGGGTGCCAGGGTTTAGTTGAGCTGTTGGGGCTGGGTTGGACTCCATGATCTTGAAGGTCTCTTCCAACCCAGTGATCCTGTGAATTCTGTGAATCAGGATCCCAGGGACAGAACTGGAGCACAGCCTTGTCCTCCCACCCCTGGGGTGGAGCTGGAGAGGAGCCACCATGCAGGAAGCATCCATGTCCCAGGGCTGCTCTGACCTGGGACCCTCCATCCCTTGGACACATCCATTGGCTGGGCAGGAGCCACCGGCCACTGCTGGGTCCAGCTGGTGGCACAGGGAGAGGGGACCATCCCCGTGGCAGCCACCCAGCTCTGCTCCAACACCCAGCAGGGCAGCAGCAGATGTCACCTCCTCTGTCCTGGCAGCAGGGGCTGGCACAGCCATGGGCACCTCCCCTGGCACAGGGAAAGCAGAGATGGTGAAGGCAGGGCCCTCGGAGCTGGGGCTCACGTGTTGGACAAGCAACACCAAGGGGAGACTGCAGGGGTTAAAATGTGAGGGTACAGACTTTGGGCTGCTTTCCTTTTGGGGGGAATACCCCAGAACTCCTGAGTATGAACCCCAGGCTGCAAAAGCAGCCTGGCTGGGCTCTGAGGAGCCTCCCCAGGATGTTCTAGATGTATTAGTGACCTGGCAGGAGCCCCTCTCTGTGCTCAGGGACAGACAGACATGAATGGACACACACCCATTCCCCCAGCTGTGGTTCAGATATGGGAACTGCTGGGAAGCAACAGGAGTCTGGGATGGGCTCCCAAGGGTGGGGTACCAGCTGGAGGGATGCACAGAGGGATCCAACCCCAAAGTCAGCCTGATGGGAGCAGCACCACAGCTGCTCTGTGGCCATGGGGAGAGGAAAGCACCAAAGCACAACACTCACCCCCCTGTAAACCCAGGAAGGGTCCCACGAAGGGCACCTCGTGACAAAATGGCCTGTCTTGCACCTCAGAAATATTCAGACATTGGTAGAAGAAAGGAGGGAGGCAATAAAGAAAAACTAAAAATCTGCTTTTGCTCAGATTTATCTGGTTTCTGCCTTCTGTGGAGCTCTCCCAGCCATGCCATCACCTGCTCACAGGGGTGACAGCTCCCTGCAGCAGTCCCTGCCCTGCAGTCTGCACTTGGCACAGCTCATGCACTGCAGGTCTGTGTCCAAGTCACAGCTCTCAGCATCCCAGAATAATTAATTAAAAAAAAAGCCCCACACTGGAAAGCTCTTTCAATGTGTTTGAACTCTCAGGTCTCCAACCCTAAGCTGGAGCTCTCACCCTCCAGCACAGATTTTCCACAGTTTCCCTGCTCCATCACACACTTTATCCAGAAACAAACATTTTAGCTGGTTTTATTCCCAAAACCCCCACGTTTAAAACAATGCAGCAGCCAAGCCCAGCTTGCATTTTGCTGGAAACAAAGAGAGGGGAGGGGACGGCCCGACGGGGAGCCCTTGCCTGGCCTTGAGCAGAGCTGGGAGGGCAAGAGCAGCAGAGGACACAGCCCTGGCAGCTCCCTGAGGGGTGCAATCTCACTTCTGTCCACATCAGGCTCTTCAAACCTGCCTGTCACTCCTTCAGCCAGCTCAGTCTCCACCTCTTCCCTTCAACCAGCAGCTCTCTGACCTCCTGAGAGATGTCTCTTGAGGAACAGGGTAAATGCTCTCAAGGAACCCGGCAGCAGAGGAAATGCTGACGAGTGTCTTTCCTTAAAGAACACTGCCCTGGAGATCCCTCAGTACCAAGTGGTTTGGGGGTTTCTTTCTGATCTGCTAATGAGCTTTGGGTACAAACAGCCCTGCTGACCTCCAAGGGTTGCTCACATGAGCCACATCCATCATCTCCACTCCCCCGAGCCCTGCTGCCCATTCCCAAAGATGTGGTGAGTAACCCGACTGCAATGCTGACCTACATGGCCCCTTTCTTCTGACTTTGAACCCCACCAAGTGTCCCAAGCCCAGGGTAAACCTGCCCAATGCCACCCATGTGGTCTTTCTGGAGCACAGCCAGCCCCTGTCCTTATCAAAGGGCTGGACTGAATTACAACACCCAAAAATGGCTTTTTTCCAGGTCCTTCTGGGCCCTGTTGCAGAAAAGAGAAAAAGGTCAAAGCCCAGACACAAAGGGGCTCAAAAAGCCCCAGGCAGAGCTGCAGAACCACGATTACAGCCTCAGGACAACCAAACCCTGCAGATAAATCCTGCCTTGTGCTGCTGTGCCAGCAGGCAGGAAAGGGCACTGAGTGGCTGGGCAAGGAACCTTCACCCCAAAGAGGGGCAGAAATGGCTCAGCACAGCTTCTGACAGCAAAATCAGGAGGAGCCCCAGGTCCCAGAGGCATTCCCTCCCCAGCAGGGTCACTGACCTGCCTGGGGACAATCCTCTACCCTCTCTGCAGGATGGGGTGACCACCTCATGGTTTCACAGGGATTTCAGTACCCAGCCTGCCCTGCTGGCACATTTCATGAATTCAGCGTGGTCTGGAAAAGGTCAGACATCCCAGGCATCCATGAGAAAGGAGAAGGACTGTGACCATGAGGGTTTGTGTTTCCACCCCTGAGACAGATCCCCAGTGCCATGGACACGATGGTCCTCGGGAATGTCACCTTCAGCAGTGCTGGCCCTGAGGGACTGAGCGTGGCTGGAGCTCCCTGCTCAGCACTGCCTCTCTCCTGCTTGCATGAGAAGAGAGAAGGACCTCAGGAAGCACAACAGCTCTCAAAAAAAAAAAAAAAAAGAGAAAACACTTATAAATAGTGTGTCCTGCCCAGAGCCAGGAAAGGAAAGTAAACAGCCTCTGCTCCTCCTCCCAGCTTCCTGCAGGGAAGTGTCTGTATTCCTCACAAAACAGCAGCTGAAGGCAAGGCAGGGCTCTAGGGCCCCCCACCCCACTCCCACCCACCACGCCAGGGTCCCCCATGGGCAGCTGTGGCTGGTTCTCTGTGTCCCCAAGGGCTCCAGGTCCCTTCAAACCCCTGACAGCCCCAAACAAGGTGTCCCTGCCCTGGGCTGGCCACACTGCAGGATTGTCCCCACTGTTGTATTTTCCAGGGGGTTTTGGGCACAAGCAGGGCTTCCCCAGCCCCACCAGCAGCATCCATGGCCTGGCTGGTGCTGGAGGCAGCTGGGCAGGGAAAGTGGCAGAGGTGATGGGCTCTGTCCTTCCTTCTCTCCTCTGGAGGTGCACGTGGGCTGAACTGCACTGCCTTGGGCACCTCCTCCTTTCAGCCAGTTCCAGACCCATTCTGACATCTCTGGCTCAATCCAACACTGCTGAGGCAGCGACTTTTGGGCATGGAGAACCCAAAATCCCCTAAAAATGAGATTTCCAAGCTCTTCCTATCTGATACAACCTCTGCAACAACCCACATCTGGGCTGAGAGCCGCTCACTGCTTTACATGAGCTTTGCCATCTTCCCATTGTCTCAACCATGTGATGAGGCTGATGGTGCAAATACAGCTCGAGGAACGTACCCCAGCAGTCCTGTCCTGTTTGTGAAAGGGAAAAAACACACAGAGCAGCACACACAGAGCAGCACACACAGAGCAGCACACACATGTCCCAGCTGGAAGCTCTGGAGCACACAGCACGCTGCCACCACGGCTCACCCCACTCTATAGCGTATGTGTACTTTTAGTAACTGGTTAGAGCAACTGTCTGTAAGCTTTGGCAATATGTTATGGGGTAGAAAGTTTTTAAGATGCTCTGTAGCAAAGAAATCTTTGGCTGCTGCTGGAGTTACATGGGCTTTGCCATCTTCCCATTGTCTCAACCATGTGATGAGGCTGATGGTGCAAATACAGCTCGAGGAACGTACCCCAGCAGTCCTGTCCTGTTTGTGAAAAGAAAAAACACACAGAGCAGCACACACAGAGCAGCACATACAGAGCAGCACACACAACCCAGCACACACAGAGCAGCACACACCCCAGCACACACATGTCCCAGCTGGAAGCTCTGGAGCACACAGCACGCTGCCACCACGGCTCACCCCGCTCTGCAGCCCGGCTCTGGGCACCCCGGGGGGGTCAGCCAGGGAACATCTGCAACATCTGCTCCTCCTCTCCTCCCTTTTCAAACAGAATATCCCACCAACGGTCCAGGGAAGGCTTTATACAAGGAAACATGTACGCACAGAGCTCAGGAGACCAAAATAAACAGCAAGGGATGCTGGCTCCTCCGGGACCTGCTTCCCAGCCGGAGCCTCCAGCCCTGTCACAGCCACGGCCCCCAACTGCTTCCCATTAAACATCCTGTGCCCCTGGCGTGGTCTCTGTAACCCAGGGGTTACATTTGCTTGCTTGCTTAAGCACAGAGAGCTTTCCCTGGGTTTTTGGACACAGCAGAGCCTTCTGGGGCCGGGGCAGCCCCGTTATTCCCAGCACACAATGGCAGCGTTTGAGAGCCAGGGCTCTAAACTCGCTCTAAACTGCTACCAGATGGTCACCTCCTGTTCCCAGGCAGGAAAGGGGGGAGGCTGCAGCTCTCATCTTTCAAGGAACGCTTGGAAACCCAACACAGCATTCACTGCTCACGGCCCTAAAGCTTCCCAGAGCCCTGCTGCAGGCAGCAGGGTGCTCACGGTGCTTTCCTGGCCCAGGCTGAGAGCAAAGAGTGTCTGCCCACCTGGGTCTGGCTTATCCAAAACTCCCCTGAGGGATGCCACTGAGGAGCTGCCACCACCCACAGCAGAGATGGGTGCATTGGAGTGAACTGAAGGCTCAGTTACAAGGGCAAGTGGGGTGTTCTGCATGTTCCTATAGGGTATTTCCACTGTGTGTTAAACCTAAAGGTCCCACAGCAGAAAGGGAAGGGAGCTGCACCCCTGCTGCAGGGCCACAGCAGGGTATCTCTACCCCATCCTCAACACCAAGGTGCTCCCAGCTCCCCTGTGTGGCATTCACATTCTCTAGAAAAATCCCTTCACTCAGGATTTTTCTCCTGGGAAGCTGAGAAGCCTCAGAGAAAAAGGAAAACAATAATTAAATCATTTGCTTCTCCTGTGTTGTGCTCATGTGTAAAATGTGTTTGGAGGTTGTTTACCCACAGGTGATTGTTTCGTTGGTTTCATGTGAATCCCCTGAGCCCTTCAGTGGGGTCAGAATCCTGGGTCTGAGATGGAAAATCCCTGGCAGTGCAGGCAGCAAGCGATGCTGCACAAGCTGGCAGGATTTTGTGAGTACACACAGCTTCAAAACAACCTGAGAAACTCAGGTCCCCTCTTACACCCACAGAAAACTAGGCAGGAAATTTTAAAAGCACCTTTCCCAAAGCCTCTGGTGATCTAACAAAAGAAAGAAGAGAAGTAAGGGTTGCTGGGGCCCCTCCCTGTGCTTGTGCCAGGAGGCCTCACACCTTTCCTTTGCCAATAAACCAACCTTGCTGCACTACATATATAAAATATATCTATATCTATCTATCTAAATATATCTATATCTAGCGACACTCTGCTGTTGTACCCTGACTCTCACACTATCCTGGGTCAGGTTATGAGCAGTTTATGCCCAAATAAATCCCTTCTCTGATTTCACAGACAGTCTTCAAAGGAAGTTGCAGCAGACTGCCTGCTCTGACATGAATCACACGTACAAGGAAAGGCTGGCAACGTGCTGTCACCATGCAGGGCCTTCCTGAATGGTGTAAACAGTACCAAGAAGTGAGTTCTGATGGAAATTTGGGGATAAATGCAAGTTCAGGGCTCTGACATCAATCAAAGCAGCATTTCTCTCACTCACAGCAAGGTATAAAACAGCCTGAGGCTGATGCAGCAAACTGCTCCTTTCCCAGAAATGAACATGCAAAAGCAAAGTCACAACTAAGAATAGAAGTAAACAATAAAATCCACACTCAGATTAATACAAAATCCCAGCTTTCCACTCCCCATAATGCAGTTCTCAAAAGATTTTAGCTTGATTCTCTATTACACTTGGGTTTATATAACCATTAACTCGCAGCAAAATGCTTCCAGATCAGACCAGTATATTTTACATCCCTTATATTCATTTCATACTTGTACAGAAAATTACATAAAACACAGGGTATCCAGCCCAGCAGATTGCATTACTGGCTCTGCCACGGGCTCACTCCAGCTCCTGTCTCCGGTCTGTGCTCCAGTTTCCTTTCATGGGGGAGGAGAAAAGAGAGAAATAAATCTTTTCTGTGCCTCCCATGGGGCTGTAGATTTGGTTTGGTTCACTAATATTTCTAAAATGCCTCGAAATGATTACCCAGAGACAAAAGTATGATGCAGATGGTCTTGCAGGGCCCAGCCTGCCCCGTGCTGGTGCCACAGATGCCATCCCCAGGTGGCATGAATCCCAGTGCCCATGCAAGGGACATGAGAGTGACTCAGGGGGGTGACCAGGGACTGGGTGATTAAATCAGTGAAGTCTCCACTTGAGGAGATGCTTTGATGGGTGGTGTTGTGACATGCTTGTTAAAAAGCTCCAGAAAAAGGGGAAATTGGGGCAAAGGAGGGACCCAGGAGCAGTTCACCCCTGCAGTGCTGCCCACTCTGATTGCTGCTGTCCCTGCAGCCAGCTCTGATGACTCTCTTGGAGGGGACACCCAGCACTGCAGTGTGAGCTGTTGTCCAAACGTCCTGAGGCCTGGCAGGGAGCAGAGCTCTCCTCCTCCCTAGCAAACGTGCTTTGAGAAATAAAATCAAATCCATCCTTTGCACATTTCCCTGCATTTTTACTTCCATTGGCCAAATGACAGAAAGAGTGAGTCCCAACCCCAGTCCTCGCCACACTCCTTGTCCCCCAAAGCAGTGCAGTGACCAGTGCCACTGCCCTCACCATGACCCCCAGGGCTGGGAGAGGCTGCAGAGCACCCACCTCACCCTAGCAAGGGGCTGCACACTTTTGTCATGCTTGTGTCCCAAACTGCCACCTCTGCTGCCAGGAGGACAGTGATGATGTCCTGTCCTGCAATCCACGTCCCAGAGGTGCTTCCTGCTCCCTGCACTGCCCCAGCCCACCAAGAGGCAATGAGCAAAGAGTGCAGCATTTCAGGTTGCACCCTTACTGAGGGAAAGGTGCTTCCAGGCACTGGGAAGAGCCAGCACAGAGCCCCTGACTCACCTCCAGGCACTGTGCTTGTGAAACCAAAGCAGCTGCCCTGGCTCTGGTGCAAAGACCCATCCCCTCCCTGTCCCTTCCCACCCAGGCTCCTCTGCAAGGTCTCTTTGTTAGCACAGTCTGTGCTCACTTTGCCCAGGGCTGGTCCCACAGCAGCTCACCTGTGCCAGCCCTGGGAGCCCTCCCTGCTGTCACAGAGCCAGGGACACTGCTGGCTGCCCAGCCCCAAGGGCACACAGCCCAGCCCACTCTGCACCACAGGGCTGTAAACAACCTCTGCATGATCCCACAGCCTAACCAGGGCCAGAGGCCATCCCCAGAGCCCAGTTCACATGGACAGAGAGATGACCAGCTCTTCCCTTTCCACTCCCTCACAACCTTTTTATTCCCAAAGAATTAGATTTACACAGGGAAAAACCCAGCCCACAGCAGGTACCCACTGCTGTGACCAGCCAGATGCAGGATTTTGACTTTGTGGCTCGAAGGCCACTTCTGCAGGGGAAGATACAACTTCTGCTGGGGAAGACACAAAACTTCCCTTCCCACAGGCACCTTCCTCTGGCTCCTTCCTCTCCCACCACAGGAGGATTTGGCAGAAAACTCCCATCCAGCCCGTCCTTTGTCTCAGGTAGAGAAACACAGATGTGGAATGAGAGAGAGAACACTCTGAAGTGGCTGTAAAGCCCAGCTTTGAGGGTATCAGAGGTGACTTTGCTGTCTGGGAGCACCAGCTGCATCAGTGAGCAGCTCTGGCTGTGCCCACACCGAGCTGGCTGTGAAGAGCTCCAGAAGAAACCAGTCACAGTGAGACTTTTTGTGGACAGCCCAGGAAATCCAACAATTGAGGAGCTTTGCTTCACTCCCAGGGCTGGGATGATCCGAGATGGAAATCGGAAAGGTCTTTTTGCGTTTCCTTTTCCAGGCATTGAGCCCTGGCACACGAGGGACCTTTAGTCACACGCTCAGCTCCCGGCGTGCGAGCCAGCCTGCAGCTCATCCTGCAAACCCTTGGGCTGTGCTCAGAGGACACACCTTGGACCTGAGCAAGACACACAAAAACAAGGCTCATCCCATCTCCAGGGCTTTCCACCCTGCTGAATTCAAGGCACATCACCCACGCTGGCACGTTCCTGCTAATATTAGCCCGGGGTGAGTTCCAGCATGAGCAGCACGCGGCTGCAGCTGCTCCCCAGGGCAGCAGGAACGCTGGCCCTGCACAGCCCAGGGATGCAGCACGGCCACGTGTCCCACAGACATCCCGGGCATCTGCTCAAGGAAATTTTAAGGATGAGTCTGTGAGTTTTGTGCACGTAGGAAAGTCTATTTATAATGGAGCGCCCTCATGAAAATGGGCTGGGAGATGGTTTTTTGGTGGCACTGGGAATGAGTTTGTACCTCATCGGGACAAAGTCTGCTGGTGAAATGCTAAAAATACCCTGCACTGGGTGGTGAGAGAGGAGTCTGAAAAGTGTGCAGTAGTAAGGAAGAGTAAATAAATAAAATAGCCAGAGAAACCTTCTGATCAGCAGTGTCATGTCCTGGCAGGGCTGGAGGCTCCCCACCCAGCTCCACAGCACTGCCAAGGCTCATCCACAGCCAGCACACGCTCCCCAAGGGAGCTGGGCTCTGAGCAATGGGAAAATCAGGGATTAGGAGCCATCAGCAAATGCTGTCTCATGGTTTCTGCCAGAGCAAAGCTGCCAGCCTGTGCCCCCACACAGAACCCCTGGGAACCCTCCTGCCTCTCCACACACTCACAGCCCTGCTCAGCATTTCCAGCAGGCACAGTTTACACCCACTGTGACAATCTGTGTTTCAACATGACAGGGAAACCATTCTGGTGCTGACTGACAGCACTGGCAAAGGCAAGGAGTGCTTGGCATCGGTGCCCTCCACCAGAAACTGCCAGCAAAAACAGATCTCGGTTACCCTGGGATGAGGGACTGGAGCAGATCTCTCCTGTCTCACTACCAGGCAGCAGAAACTGAGTGCACAAAGCTTCACACCTCAGACAGGAGGATGAGTACCATGCTGTGGGATTATCTCTGTGCAGCATCACAACCAACCAAAGCTGTGAGCAGGAGCAGCACCCCCTGCACAGTGGGGCACTGTGGACACCAACACTCCCACATCACCCAGCCTGGCTGGATCAGGGAGCTCTGGGGGGCACAGGAACCTCACCAGGGCTGGATCAGGGAGCTCTGGGGGGCACAGGCACCTCACCCGGGCTGGATCAGGGAGCTCTGGGGGGCACAGGCACCTCACCAGGGCTGGATCAGGGAGCTCTGCGGGGCACAGGCACCTCACCAGGCTGATTTAGCACTGCAGCCTCCCCTCCCTGCAGTTCAGGGTCTGTGCCTGAGACCCCAGGGAGCTGAGGGACCCAGAGCCCCCTCAGAGGCAGAGGTGAGCTTGGGAAGCACTGCTGCAACCACAGCTGAACCAGCCACACTCCTGAAAACCTGCCAGAATCTATAAACCCAGGGGCAGAGCTATTATGCTCTGTAAATCCTGGCCAACCACAGACCTGATGATGCTCTGCCCCATCAGAGACAGGGAAGCTTCTGTCAGTCAAACAAGGGGGATTAGAATCATAGAATGGGTTTGGTTGGGAGAGACCTTACGAATCATCTATTTCCAACCCTCTGCCATGGGCAGAAAACACCTTCCACTAAACAAGGCTGTTCATGGTCCCATCCAACCTGACCGTGAACACTTCCAGGGGTGGGACATCCACAGTTCCTCTGGGGCAGAAGCCCCTGGACTTTTCTAGTGCCCTCCTGCAGGCAGGACCTGCTGGTCAGTGCAAGATGGGCACTGTGAGCAGCATGGGGCATGAGGAAGAACACATCCTGCTGTGCTCTGTTTCCTTCTCAAACGTTGCTTTAACCTGGAAATTAAACTGGAATCAAGTACCTGCTGCTGCTTCCCTCTCCCCAGGGGCCCTTGCATCCTCCTCAGGCTCAGCCAGGCTGGCAGCTCCACAGCCAAGGCTGCAGCTCCCTGCCTGCTGCAACACAGCAGGGACAAGAAACCAGGCAGGGGTGCTGGGAGGAAAACTGGCACGGATGCTGGGAGGAAAACAGGCAGGAACAGCCAGGGTGGCTGGGGAGGGCAGGCAGTGTGTGACTGGAGGGAACAAAGAGAGCTCTGGATGGTCTGGTCTTGCTACTCCGTGGTATTTTTGGCAGATCTTTCCTGCTTGGCCAGGGGCTGCGTGGGGCTGAGGTACCCACCCAGCAGAGGGAACACAGCATCTCCGGCCCTACGGGCTGCAGATTAATTGCTGCTTTTTGGGAAGCTGCTGTGCGACGCTGAGAGCTAATTAAATTGTGAAACAGTAGCCCAGATCCCTGCTCAAGGGCAAGGCCAGACCTTTTGGCTTGAGACACACGGAGCTTTCCCCAGCCTGTCCCTCTGCACAGGCAGGAACTGTTAAGCGCTCCACAGACTGAAAATGAAGGCAGTCCGGAGCTGCTCGGTGCCACCGAGGAACACACACCGCCCAAACAGGCAGCCCCGGGGCCCACAGCAGAGCCTTTATCGTATCCAAGCGGGGAATTACTCATTCTTCAGAGATTTAAATGCAACTGGGGCAGCGGGAGGGAAGCGGTAATTACATCAGCTCGCAGCCCTACGGTGGGGAAGCTCAAGGACAGTCACAAAGGCGCCCTTGAACCCAAAGGGGTGGCGGATTGTGGTCACTCTGTGTCCCAACACTTGTTAGTTCCAATGTTCCCGAGGGACGTGACTTCCCTCAGCCTCCTGCACTGCCAGCTGCACTGGAGAAAGCGCAGGGGCTGGAAACAGGGGAGGTGACCGTGTCCAAACCCTACAGCAGGGACCGCAGAGACCCCAGCTTTGCCACCCGCTTCCTGCCTGACCTGGAAGAGGAACCCCTGTGCTCTGAGCTCCCTGGGCTCCCCAGCAGAGCTCTGCTTCCCCAAGGTCAGCCTGGCTTCTCCAGGAGGCGGTGGAGGCTCAGCCATAGCGGTGCACACGCAGCCCCTGGATAAGCTTTCACCGCGGCCCCAACATCTCCGCTATTTCTTGTGGGTTTTTTGTCGGATTTTTTTTTTTTTTTTTTTTTTTCTAGAAACCGCTGCACAAAGCTCCGCTTGGGTCGCTGCCAGGACGCGCCGAGTGCGCAGGGATGGAGCTGCTCTTCCAAAACTCTGCTCGGGAGGAAGATGAGCTCCCTCGAGCCGATCTCTCAACGCCTGCTTCAGGCACAACCCCCCCAGCCTTCCTCTGCCTGTCTCTCACTCCCAGACCCATCTGGCAGCAGCACGCTCCCCGCTAGCTTATCTTCTTGCCTGAAAAAGGCAGAATAGCAGGCAAGAAGAACTGGGGAGAAGCCATCCCGGTCCGCACGCCAAGGGGGCTGCAAAAAATCCTCCACCAGCCAGCGCCGCTGGAGCTCTGCCACGGGACAACTGCAGAGCTCCCCAGGGCAGGCAGCAGGACTGGGGACACTTGGGATCGTTATCCACATCCCAGCTACTCCAGGGCTGTGTCTGCACCCCAAAGCTGGGAATCAACAGAAGGGCTTCTGCCTGGCTTTTTTTTTCTCCAGACTTTCAGTCCGGTCAGGCGGGTGTTTTCAGCTGAAAAAACTACATAAATCAACTCGGGAAAGGCAGGAAAGGAGAAACATCCCGTAAGACCCTGCCTTGGCAGATACCACCGGGCGCAGCCGCTCCGGACAAAAGGCACCGACAGCCGGGGGGAATCCCGCTCCTTCCAGCCCTCCCCACCCGCGGGGTGCCACCCCAGCCTCGGCCAGGACCCCCAACCCGGGTACCAGCGGCGCGGGGAGACTGCGGCAGCCGAGCCGCGCTCCGCTCCTCCGCGGCTGCGGCTCCTCCGCGCTGAGCCCCCAACCCTGCAGCTCCCACCCGGGCTCCCTCCGTGGCTTCCCCTTCCAACCCCCCGCGCTCCACCCACCTTCGAAGTCGGAGATGATGCCCTCCAGGTGGGCGCTGACGGCCGGGTCGGCCATGGCGGGGCGCGGGGCGCTGCCCCCCGGCTCCGCGGTGCGCGCTGCGGCCGCGCGAATGGCGGAGGGCGAGCGGCTGCGGCCGCCCCCCGCCCCGCCGGGCAGTTTGTCACGCCGCCCCCTCCGCCGCGCCGGCCCCTCCGCGGGGCGGTGGCCGCGACCCCCGCCCCGCCCCGATGGGTGCGGGGGGCACCCCCGGGCTGTGCCGGCGGCCGGCGCGTCCCGCATCCCGCTGTGCCCCTCGGCACGGAGCCCCGGTGAGGGCGAGCAGCCTGGGGAACGAGGCAGCGCTGCCCCACGGAGGGTGGGAGCAGCCCCGCACGGGTGGGTGGCTGCCCCGGTGTTCTGCGGCACTGGTGAGACTTTCACTTCAAGGTTTAGCCTTGTTTGGAAAGGGACAACTCGGCCACGCTGCGTTTTGTAATTCCTCAAAATCCAACCAGCGCTGTGCTAACGCGCCGCTGCCAGATCCAAGCAGCCTGCTCTGGAAAATCATCGCTGCGGGAGCAGAGGGGGAGGCAAAACTTGCCCCGATGCTGCCACAGCTCCCTCCACTCCAGCCCGAGCCAGAGAGGAAATCTCTGGCATCGAGCCCCTTCCGTGACACTGCTGCCCCTTCCCCACCGCTCACACCCTCTCAGGTTGAGCATCTCGCTCTCTGATGCTTCTCCCTTTCCGGTGTTGATTCAAATCCTGCCCTCTTGACCCTCTTTTTATCCTCCCCGCCCTGTGTTTTAATAGCATCATTTTAAAGTGATGATACCCCCTGAAATGTGTCCAGGCACATCAACAGGAAAGGAAAAATGAATGGGTTGGGCTTTTAGTCCACTTTGGGTGAGCCATAAAGGAAAATTATGTTAAACAGTAGTACAGTTACTGTAGAAAGTATGAGCTTCACCACAGACGTCAGTCACCCTTTTAATTTCACACACTTAAAGTCTGCAAACACCACAGACTCCCCCAGAGTGTACATGAACCAGAAAATGAAACCAACAGTACCAGTTTCCCAGATTCAGCAAGCTCCAGGTTTTCCATACTGTCCAAGGAAAGGCATTACTTGAAACCATGAGAACTGTTTCAATAAACTTGAGAACACACTTTTACAACAGAGGTGTGATATTTTAAGGCAGGTACAGCGGGTTTCCTCTCCTCTGGCAGGCAGCAGTGCTCAGCTCTTTCATTTTTTGCTCTCCTCGTGGTGTCACAAACCACCAGAGCAGTGTGGGGAGGGACAGCTCTGCATCACAACTGCAAACAAAAATGCCTTTCCAAGCAATACCCTGCCAGTGAAACTCCTTGGTGCCACCCTGGCTGAGCACCACCCGCTGTTCCCGATGGCTTGGAGAACAGGAATGGCCATGGACCTGTGGCTCCTGTGACAGAGCCCAGCACCCGGCTGCCAGGTCCCTGCTGTCCCCACCACAGGGAGTGGTGGCAGCCGCCACACTGCACAGCGCCACCGAGGGCTGACCTGTGCCACCGGCGTTGAGTTTTGAAATAAAGTGTCTTTATTTTTCCCCTCCCCACAGTCTTATGCGGGTCACACCAGCAATCAATTTCCAGCGGGTAAAAATGTAGCTGTCAATAATTAACTTTGTTACTGAGCGAGAAAAAAAAGTCCCTCTTTGTTAAAAATCATGGATGGCTCTCTCACTGGAAGAACAGAACCTGGATTAGCCTTTTACAAAATCTGTTAAACATCCTGACTGCACCCTCATCACGAAGTTGTAGAATGGGTTTAAAGCAGGGGAAAAAATGAACTAATCAAGACAACCTAAAAATCCTTATTGTAAAGAAGACTTTAAAAGAGCAATACAAGCAATCTAAAGAAGGACCAAGCACATTTTTTGATGTTCAGAGTCTATCCCCTTGCAAATCCCATAAGATTCAACGAGACAGCCCCTGCTTGGAGTTTGTTGGCACTCTCTGAACTGTGGTCACACAGGGATTGGTGTGCTGTGATGGGGACCCTGTTTTTGAGGTCAACAGGAGGCAAGAAGAAATAAACCACTAGAAAAAACCGCAAAACCTTCTTGATGGACTGTGGTGGTGAGCGTCACAATGACGTCTGCTGGAGCTGGTGAAGAAGCTCAAAGCACTTCAGCAGAAGAGGTTGAGGCAGTTTGGGTCAGTCCCAGCTCCCTGGGTCAGTCCCAGCTCCCTGGGTCACTCTGTGTTTCCCAAGCAAAGGCAATGTTATCATCCTGGGTCTAATAAAAGTTTAGCAAATCAAGCGGCCGAGAGGTGAGCCCCAAGAAGTGTGAAATAAAATATCCGGGCTAGAAGTAGGAGCTCCTTTTCATTAAAACCAGCTGGGTCATATTGCACCCATGTGCACCTAAGGCACTGAGAGGGGGAAAGAAAGATGGAAAACTACAGCAACTGAAGAATAACAAGGATATCCAGAGTTCTAACAGTAAATATTTAAAGCAGCAAGGTATGTAAACAGCTCACCCCATAGCACATACCCCAAGCTCCTGCTAGAAGAAGAGGAGCAAGATTTCCTCCAGGGAGATAAGCCCATCCTTCTCTCTCTTGGACTCTCTTGCTCTTTTATCTCATGGAGCCATGTCAGAAGCTTCACAAGAGCATCAGCCCAGAAAAACCATCGCCTTGACCAAGCTGCGCATAACCAAGCTCCACTTCCTCTGGTTTTCTACCTGCATCATAAACCCAAAAGCCTATGTTCAGCCAAATCCTTCTTCCACAAAGGCAGACAACCCTGGGAAGCTGAGCCCCCATCCCAGCAGGATGGAGAACCTGCCTCCTTCCCTGGAATTGGATTTTGGGGTTCTCTGTAAGCACAGCACCAGTGTGTGCTGTACTGTTCAGCCAAACGCAGTTTGACACAGTCCCTGTTTTGCCTTTTCCAGGTAGATCAAGGAGATTGAGGACCCTGAGACTTCTCCTGATGAAAGATCTCTCACAGTGATCACATCATCTGCACTGCCTTAGATAAACTCATCAGGTTCTGCTCCTTCTGTCCTTGTGGCAGAGATTTTTTTCAGTCACTCATCCGCCCTTCCTGCTCCTTTCCCCAGACATATCACAGGTGTTTGTAATTACATTTTCATTTTTATCTGAAAAGACAAAGAACTCCTTTTTCAAAAGGAAGAGAGCAGATTACATCTCTTCTATCACTTGCTGCTCCCCTTGCTCACACAACCAAGGGTCTCACTCTGTACCAGGAGCCTCACCTCCAGCTCCTGCTTTGATAAGACCTTTGGGATCCTCTGCACAGCAGCTGCTGCCCGAGATAAAATTCCTGCTCTCCCAACCACTGGCTGCAGGAGAATTTTAGGTAAATATTTTCCTTGCTGTGTTACATTACAGTGGAAATATTTCTTGTTTCCTTACTACGCCAGGCCACCACTGACTGCCCAGCCCTTTCTCCTTCACCATCACTCTGCTCTTCAGATGAGCAAGAAACTTCCTGCAAAGGAAGTTTAATTGGCCTAGAAGTGATTTCCTGCCCCCAGAAAGGCAGTCTGTAAAATCTGCTGATCACTCAGTTACAGGTACCAAGCTAAAAATGGATTGATGCCACAAGAGCTGGCAGATGCAAGAAACTTTAACCCTTTTTTTCTCTGGGTGCTTCAGCCCTGGGCGCTCCTGCCCTGCAGCAGGGTTGTCCCTCAAGTTCTTCTCCAGATCTCAGCTCAAACTCCTCCAGAAGCAGCCAGTGCTGGTCACAGCCTCTGTCCTGGCATGGGTGTGGGGGACCACAAAGCAACCAGATTTAGAAAGGAGACTTCAAGGCGAAAAAGGTATTAATAAGAGAATAAAAACCCAAACAAACAAGGAGATGGCAGGGATCAGCTTTAGAAGATCCTTTACAGGCTAAGGCAGAAAAGGGACTTTCCTATCCAAAGCCACTTCAAGCAGCACTCTGCACTTTCCTTGCAGGCTGCTAAGAATGCAGTTTTTCAGGCAGATTTTCTTCCTCCCACAAGTCAAGGTTTTCTGAACCTGGCAGCTCTTATCAGTCTCTCAATCTGCTGCAGTCATGAGCACCAGGCTGGGTTAGACAGGCCGTGAGTCATTGTGGCTACCTGAGACTCAAAGCATCACCTACACAGAAGTGAGCAATGGTGAAGACAACTGTGAAGACCCACAGGATCTTCCCCTTCCTCCTCATGTTTTAATTAGAAAACAAAACTCTTTATTGATTATGGCCTCTTCCACCCAATGCTTTGAGGCTTACAGACCAAAATTACAATGCAGGAGCAGCTAATTATTATTATTCCTAACCACTCAATGTTTCTTTGAGAGCCCAAATACCTTTCCTTGCTGCTAATCACAGGTGAAACCTTCCCAGCCTTTCTGGGAAGGTGCAGGGGATGGGTGAGGCACTTGGAGTGTGAGACACCAACCCCAGTGTGCTCAGGGCATCACTTCCAGCTCAGCTCTGGCTGCACCAAGGCAGGGTCACAGGGACAAACAGATTTATATCACCCAAAGGTGGAGGAATGGTGAGGCACAGCTCTCCTCTCCAAGCCAAAAATAAAGGTTGTTACCATCACCTTCCCCTCTGCTCCTTGCAGCTGCTGAGTTCCTGCCTCTGCCCCAAAGCCATCTCTGCATCCAAACCCACCTGGAAGAGCTGCAGTCATCTCCACAGGACAGCTGGGGAAACTGAGGCACGGAGCAGGTGTCACTCAGCATCAGGGAGCTGGCAGGCCACCGAGCAGAGCTGGCTGTGGCAGGGAGCAGGGCTGGGAGCCCCCAGTCCTTGGGAAATGCTGCTGTCACTGCCTGGGGACGAGGGGACTTGTCCCCAGGAAGGAAAATCAGACACGGTTCCCATCCCCTGCGCCCGTGGTTTTGTGGGGATGACGGAACAGTCCAGCCCTGATTACGCAGGAATTGTCACCAAAAGAGGCTCCAGGACCTTCCTGCTTCCCAAGGGTAGGAAACACAGGGAGGGAGGACGCACTTCAGTGCTAGTCACACTTCCCTTCCTCCGCAAGGAAACCGAGAGCATGGGAAAAGCTAAAATAATTCAAAATAGGGTTGCTAATTTGAGATTTCTGGATAACAAACTGATTTTTTTTTTTTTAAAAGAAAATGCTGTCAGATCTCATCCCTTAGTGCCACAGAGCACAGAAAGGGTCAGGTAACTTTGAAGACTGGATAACAGGAAAAAGACAAAATCTGGAAGAATGTCATATGGGCAGCACTTAAAGGGCATTTAATAAAGACTTTGCTCATGAAAAGAGCCTCAGCACAAAGGACCTCACTGCCCCTGTAGGTCCCAGCATGATCACAAGCCACCAATGTCACAAAATTAAAGTAACTCCTAAAATGTATTAAATGAGAGATTTTTACCAGAAAAGAGCTCTCTCAGGAGCCATCCTGACTGCCCAGCATTGCTCACACCCCACAGGAAGGTGCAGAGGGGATGGAGCTGCCAGAAGCATCACCCACAGATGCAGGGGAAGAAACACAGTGAAGAGCTGCTGTGGGCAAAGGTCACTGTTGCCAAGGGAACAAAAAAAAACCCCAATCCAAGCCCAAATATGGTTATGGCATAAAGGGATCAATAAGAGTGGAACTGAGATTTTAAAGGGATAAGGTGTAAAAGGACTGGTGTGAAATCAAGGGAGCAAAAGGCCAAAGAGGTTTCTGCTGGTAGGAGGTTAAAGAAGACACGAGGAAGGAGAAGGTCCCTGAAGCTTCTCAGATATTCAGTGTACAAACAGGGCACGCAGCAAACTTGGGGCAGCCTGGAGCTGAGATGCCCCATGGGAGCTGGATGGGTGAGGAACAAGCACAGACAACCACAGCCTGTTCTCCCCCTCAGCAGATGATCAAGATGAAGATCAAGGCTTGCCTTCCTGTCAGCTTTAACCCCATTAAATCAGCACACAGAGAAGGTACCAGCCTGTTCTTCTCAGAACAAGGGATGCACCACGTGTGGTTCCACTGAGCAGGGCAGGGGCAGCACCAACACCCTTCCCCTCACCCTCATACCCTGCAAACAGAGCTGGATCTGTCCTGGTCCCATCCTTGATGCTCCCAGACACCTCCCTGGGGATTGCTGGGGTCACCCAGAGCTTCCCCAGGGCTAAGGTGGGATTCAGGCCAGGCACTTGATCCCACAGCTTGCCTGCAGGAAGGATGCTGTGGGTCAGCACCCTCCGGGCTGGGCTGGGGGGGCCCACAGCTGAGCTGGGGGGCACAGCTCTGCCCTTCCAATACCCTGCCGTGGACTCTGAGCCTCATCCCCTCCAGGGAGCACCCACCCAGCCCCTTGACCTGGAGATCTGCATGCACAGCTCGGGCTCTCTGCAGTGCCACCAGCGCCGTGGAAGCATTTCATGCCAAGGCAGTGATTCTGGCCATTGTGCTGCTGAAATCCTGCAAAGGGAAATGCTGCCCCCATCCTGGGCCAGGCACATCATCCCAGCCCCCCTGGGCTCCCGGGAGGGCCGGGGTGTCCCCCTGCCACTGCTGGAGGGGGATGGCAGCCCACGTGCCTGGCAGGGGAAAGGGGAGGCAAGGGAAGCACAGCTCCCTGGTGTTGGTTAAACAGCAGGGCACACTTGCAGAGGAAGGAAATGGAAAGAGGATCAGGAACTGCATCTCAGGCAGTTAAAACAAACTCAGTCTCAAGCTCTTGTTCTTCTCAGTTTCAGGTCAGACTTTTCTAAGCACCTGGGAGGTGCAATTTAGGATCCAAGCAGAAAACTGACTTAATTACTTTAATTATTATTTTTTTAAATAATTCTTAATTACTGCTTTTTAACATTAAACCAAACAGGCACAGAACTCAGTGTCTCATGACAGCACAGATGTTTTAATAGAAGCAAGAGGCTTCAGAAACATTAATGCTCATCCTTAATGAGTTTAACACACACAGGGCTCAGCACGTTTCCTTTGGAAAACCTTCCTGCGTGGTTGACTCCAGGAGGAATTGCAGTGCCTGGGCCTTGAGGCAGGGAACACCTTTTCACTGCTTGCACCCTTCTGGTGGTTACAGGGGGGGAAGAAAAGGTGAGGGTCAGTCAGAACACTGAATCCCTTGGAAAGAGGCTGCTTCCAGCACTGTCAACTTCCCAGCAGCCCCTAATTAGGGAGAATTTGCAGGAATAAATGAACTGGCAGTGCTCCAAGCGCGCACTCCACTTCCAGATGTGCATGTCTCATTTTCACGTGGTGTCAGAGGCAGGGCTGGAAACTCCATCCAAGGGGAGGAGGCAGGCACAGCCCAGCCCTTCCACAGCCCCACGGGCACAAATCCCACACATCCCAGCTGCCTTGGGCCCTGTCCTTCACCCCTGCAGCGCTCCCCATCCCTGTCCCATCACATGAGGCCACCAGACCCCCCTGGGACCCTCCCAGCCCCTCTGCAGGGCAGGGTGTGAGCTGGGAATCGCCTCTTGCAGCCCCTGCTGCTCCCTCAGCGCCTGCTCACGACCTTTTCAACCCAAAACTTTCCAGTCATAAATATACCAGCCTCATGGCAGGAAACTTGCTTTTCTTATGCTTCTCCCCTGCTTCTCAGAGAGCCATTTCCAGCAGCTCATGCTGCCTGCACCAGCCCCCAGATGTTTCTCCCCGCTCCTCCGAGATATTCGAGGCATGCAGCAAAATCTGCTGCAGCATAAAGACCCTGAAACTCCCTGTAAAGGCTCACAAGCTGCAGGTCAGGCCTCAGGAGCAGCTGTACCTCCTGATCTCCCTGCTTACCATCAAAGGTTTTATTATTATTATTCCTTTTTGACATAAAGCAGTTTGATAAGAACAATTCCCAGATGGAGCCGCAGCCCCACACCCACTCAGCTTCCTCTGGGCAGCATGGACACAGTGTGGGAGCTCACTGCACAGCAGGAGGAGGACACAAGGGCAGGAGGAGAGGAAGGAGAGGAAGAATGAACACAATTTTCCTTTCCTTTTAAAGGTTTTGGCAGACAGCAGTGAAAGGACCAGTGGGGATGCTGAGGTGTGATCATCAGCATTGAGCACTACTGGTGGTTTCTGTTGGCTCCAGCTCCACCACACAGGGATAGGAAAGGTGCCCAGGGATTGCTGTCACAGTCCATGGGGTGTCCCCAAGCAGATGGGAATGGATGCCCTGCCATGGTCTGGCCAGGGGAGACATCCTCAGCTCCACCAGAGCCTGGCAAGCCTGACACGGGCACACACAAAGTTAGGCAGGATTGGTGTTGTTCAACTGCCGAGCTCAAGGAGTGCAAATGGGAAAGAGATGAAGCACCCTGGGGAGCAGCTGCCCTCAGCACAGGCACGCTCTGCCTTGGCTGGTACATCTCATTAAACCATTAAAAGTCTGTCACAGCCCTCTCGGACTTGCACAAAACACACCCAAGGTAACTCCCACTAACAGATCCCAGGATAACACCAGACATATCCAAAGTAAATCCCACTAACCAGATCCCAGGATAACACCAGACATATCCAAAGTAAATCCCACTAACCAGATCCCAGGATAACACCAGACATATCCAAAGTAAATTCCTCTAACTAGATCCCAGGAAAATACCAGACATATCTAAGATTAATTCTCACTAACCAAATCTCAGGACAATCCTAGAGACTTCCAAGGTAAATTCTCATGAAGCAGATCCCAGGATATTCCCAGACACATCCAAAGTAACTCTCACTAACCAGATCCCAGGATAATCCCAGACATATCCAAGGTTAATTCTCACTAACCAGATCCCAGGATAACCCCAGACACATCCAGGACAACTCCCACCATCAGATCCCAGGATAATCCCAGCAGGATCCAGTGATGGATGGAGCCAAGCTCTGCTGGGCACCACTAAAGAAACCACCCTGAGCTGTGGTTCAGGGATCTACCCCAATCACAGGAGGCAGCCCAGGAGCTCAGAGTCCTGCTGCCTCTCCTACTGGAAAAGCACGGCAAGGGGAATGGCAGAGCCCTCTCCAAGCAGGTCTCCCACAGCACACCAGCTTTTGTTCCCCAACCCATCTTGCAGACACCCAGCACTGCCTACTCAGTATCTTCTACAGATGCAGAAGCTTCACAGCTGATTTTGAAAGCTGGAGTGAAAAATAAAAACAATGAGTCAATGTTTTTAGGGGAATTTCCTTCAGTTTCCTCTCCCTTTCCTCTGCTCAGCCCTGCTGCCTGCCCCAGACCCTGCCTGAGGCTTCCCTGCCGCAGGGCACTTGTTCCTGCTGATTAAATCATTGCTGCAGGAGAGGAGTGATGCTGTCAGCAGCCCCTCAGGCTCACCCTGTCTGCTGGAACAGACTGTCAAACACCCAGCGTCCCCCTGAGCAGGACAACACCTGGGCTTCCCCCTCCAACCAGCCACAACTGGACTCTGGGGATTTCAGCCTCCAGAGACAAAGGAGGATTGAAAAAAATAGGAAAAAAAATCAGCTGGGAGATGTGCTGCAAGCAGGCCAAAAGCAGGGGCCATCCAGTGTTTCCCTAAATGGGAAAGAAGCCCGTGAGCACTCTGGGGGCAGAGCAGCAGGCACGGAGAGAGGGCACCAAGCCAGGAGGGAGAGGGGGAGATTTCCAGCAAGCAATGCAAGGGGAGAGAAACTCCCCACTGGCAACCCCCAAGAAGCAGTAAAACCCTGGGCATGGGCTGAGTTTGGGGGCTGGAGCAGGGCAAAGCTCAGCAGCTGAGCTGCCCCCAGGCGTGGCACGCAGCACCTCGCTGGGCAATCAGCTCTGACACTCCTGTTTCCAAATGAGCACAGCAGAGTTCAAATGTGCTGAAGGAGCAGAGCTGGCCCTGCCCCTCTGCAGTGACAGCCAGGGCTGGGCTCTCTCTCAGAACAACTTTTTTGTGCCCGTAAAGCCCCGTGGCCAAGCCCAGCAGAGGAAGGGGAGCAGGGCAAATTCTCAGTTCCAAGGAGATGTGGTCAGTGCCATCACACCAAGCTGTGACACAAGGAGGTCTTGTTTATCTCTTCTGCCACCTCCAGACTGCAGGCACACTTGTCACCCCATCACCCACTTCCCTTTTGATGAACTCAGCATTACTGTGCTGACTTTTTTTATTACTTCATCTTCCCAAGTGCCCATAATAACCACACCAGCTCAGGGAGCATTGGACTTGATGTTCCACCAAAAGAATTAAACTGCCCTCTTTTACGAGAAGTTAAAATAAGGTAGAAACTAAATCTGAAATGTTTTTCCTTATAAAGGAATGACAGGAGGAAAGAGTTGGATGCATTAAGCATCAGCAGGGACTGGCAGTGTCTGTAAACTCAGGGGATATTGTTATTCCCACACAAGTAACCACAGACAGACCAACACAGCCAGGTATACCTTGACACAAGGGAATAAACTGCCAGCCCTGGGCTCTGTCCTGGAATAACTTCCTTCTCCCCACACCTCCAGAAAAACCCCCTGCACCACAGAACCCCCAGGGTGGTTGGTTCAATAACCAGATGACATTCCTGAGGGACAAATAAAACTGCCCTGCTGCCTCCTTGCAGGGCTGGGGGCCCTGGGGAGCACTCTCCTGCAGAAACATGTGCCTTGCTTGGCAGCAACACCCTCCTGCAAGAAGGGCCTTGATAGGGACACTGTGTACACCAGCTCCAGCCACAGGTGTGCACATCCCTGCTGATCCTTTTGCTCCTTTTTCTGCCAGGTTTGGGATCAAATGCACAAGATGGACTCAGATGTTTATTAGTTCTTATCTATGTTACAGTCTCACAAACCCTGAGTTCTACAGCACTTCACTCTAACAAACTAAAAATGGAGCCCCATCTCTCTCTCTACAAGGCCTTTTATGGATAAACTGTCCAATTAAGAAATGACACCTCAATTATTTTTACTTTTAACCCAATTACCAATCACCCATGGTCCAAAATGGGGACTTTTTTATCCAGTTACACAAAACCACCCAAACCCATGGAGAAGAAAGTGAAGAAGAAGGAAAAGAAGAAGGTGAAGAAGAAGGACCAACCTCCACCCTAAAACCTCCATCTTGCCTTATATATATTACTATATTCTAAACCCTTAAACTCTAAGTTTTCCACCCTGTGGAAAACACACTTCTATTCAAACTCCACACCCACAATCCCAGTTCTATCATTCCATTTTGGAAGCCTTCTCCATGGCTTCAGACCAAATGCAGTGTTCTCTTGGGGGTCAGAGTCTGTCAGCACAGAAAGTCTGAAATTCTCAGTAACTGGGGTTTTAACATCCCAACCAAGGCCATCTCCTCTGCTCCACTTTGGGAGGTGCTTTCCAAACAAACTTTCTTCACAGGGCCTGCTTGGAGTTTGGGAAAGCCTCTCCTGCCAGCTGGAGGGCAGACAGCAATCCCTGCACTTCAGAAAAGTGCCAGCAGCCCAGAGCAGCCCTGGGCACTCACTCAGAGCCTGGTGACCCAGGCAGGAGCAGGGCTGGGCTGTCCCTGCTGTCACCATCCCCTGCACAGCCCAGGCACTCAGCGAGCTCTTGAAGAGGATGCTCTCGTGCAGCTCTGGTGAGCCAGGCCTCGTGGAAGCAGCCAGAGGCCAATTTGCACATAAACAGCCAATTAGTTGGAGAAAGAGATGCCCACTTGGTGGCTTGCCAGTCTGGAGACAGATTTAAGACATGCGGGAATTCAATCTCCGGTCCAGATATCACTGTGGCCAAACAGGCCACCTCCTTTGCTGGCCTCTGGGAGAGCCTCTGGCAGCACAATAAAAGGAGTATTTAGCTTGAAAAAACTGGAGGCCGAGGAGGCATTTTGCAGCCAAGCTTCGTATAAACACATTGATACTGCTGTTAGCGTGGGGCTGGGAGCAGCGGGGCTGCACAGCAACAGCAGGCCTCTGTCTGCCTCAAGAAAGCCCCTTTTTTGCCATGCACATGTTTAATCCATGATCTGTGTCTGCTGCCAGCCCCAGTCGAACCAAAACCTGCTCACCTCATCTGTCTTCTGCACATCCAGGGTTGTGAGCGAGGCAGAACCGCAGGGCTCGCTCACAAACCCCTCTCTGCTCTGTGCTGTCCTGCTCTGTCATGTTCACATTCTGTGAAAAAGTCCCTTCACCCAGGGTTTTGCTCCTGGGAAGCTGAGAAGCCACAGAGAAAAAGCAAAACAATTCTTATCTCATTTGCTTCTCCTGTGCTGTGCTCATGTGGAATGTGTTTGGAGATTGTTTACCCACAGGTGATTGTTTCATTGGGTTCTGCTGTGAATTATTTTTTCTCATTGTTCAACCAGGGCCAAGCTGTGTTGGGACTCTGGAAATAGTCATGAGCTTTCATTATTGTCTTTTTACCATTCAGCAAATATCCTTTTCTGTATTCTTTAGTATACTATTTAATATAATATAGTATCATAAAATAATAAATTAGCCTTCTGAGAACACGGAGTCAGATTCATCATTCCTTCCTGCCACGAGGGTCCCTGCAAATACAACACTGTTCTGTGGTGAAACCTCCACCCTGTCCTCACCAAACACCTTCCCCAGAGCTTAACACACAGGTGGAGGCCAGTGGTGAGCAGCACCCTCAGCTCAGAGGTGGGGAAAAGCTCCTGTGTGAGCATCTCAAACAAACTCTTAGGCAAGAAGACACATTTCTGTGCCCTGCCATGGAATCATGGAATGGTGGGGTTGGAAGGGACCTTTGAAGGACATCTAGTCCAACTCTGCAACAAACAGGCTGATCTTCAACTAGATGGTCTTCAACATTGCTCAGAGACCTGTGCAGCCCATCCAGGGGACACAGCTGTGCCCTGCTGCCTCGCAGGCAGAGAGGCTGGGCTGTTGGAAGCCTGGTCACTGAGAATTTCAGACTTTCTGTGCTGACAGGCACTGACCCCCAAGAGAACACTGCATTGACCTGAAGCCATGGAAAAGGCTTCCAAAATGGAATGATGGAACTGGGATTGTGGGTGTGGAGTTTGAATAGAAGTGTGTGATATTACAGGGTGGAAAACTTAGAGTTTAAGGGTTTAGAATATAGTAATATATATAAGGCAAGATGGAGGTTTTAGGGTGGAGGCTGGTCCTTGTTCTTCACCTTCTTATTTTCCTTCTTCTTCACATTCTTCTCCATGGGTTTGGATGGTTTTGGGTAATTGGATAAAAAAGTCCACATTGCGGGGCACGGGTAGTTGTTTGTTGGGTTAAAAGGAAAAATAATTGAGGTGTCATTTCTTAATTGGACAGTTTATCCATAAAAGGCCTTGTAGAGAGAGACAGGACTCCATTTTTAGTTTGTTAGAGTGAAGTGCTGTAGAACTCAGGGTTTGTGAGACTGTAACACAGGTAAGAACTAATAAACATCTGAGTCTAAGAAATACCATCTCATCCATTTAATCCCAGCCCTGGCAAAAAGAAGTTAAGACTCAACACTGGGGGACAATCTAGCACCAAAACTCAATGGTCAACTCTTGCTACAGAAACTTTCCTGCCCCCACATCCCCCCTGCACCTCTCAGAGAGGGGCTGTCCCAGCTCTGTGGGCAGGACACAGCCTTACCAGCCACAGGATTACAGCATCACAGAATCACTGGGTTGGAAGAGAGCTTCAAAATCATCGAGTCCAACCCAGCCCCAACAGCTCTTCTTCCAAGCCCCTCACCTCTCATCCTCTGTCTGCTGAGGATTTGGGACACTTGGATTCACCTTTAGTCACGTTGCTGCAGTCCCAGAATAAATCCTGGGTGCCCATCCCTGGCAGATCTGCCTTGATGTGGCTGTCACTCCGATTTGTGTCTCTCAGCAGCTTTGCTGACTGCTTGAGAAAACACAGGTTTGTGCAGCTCCTGTCCCTCCTGAGCTCAGCCAGCCGTGCACAGCCTGCAGCCATCTCCAGCTGCAGGGGACACAGACACGAAACTCTCCTCCTGGCACGGGGGACACAATGGCAGCACGAGTCAAACTCTGGAAATGCACTTGTGGAGACATTGCTGGAGCTCAAAGAAACAGCCCTGCTGTCACCCTGCATCCCTCACACCTGCCACCACCCCAGAGTCATCCCTGTGTCACCATAAACTTTTCATTAAAACTATGGAGCAAGCATTTCAGGCACAATGAATATCCATGCTGCCTTCCACAGCAGTGAACAGGGGTCCCAGCACAGCATAAGCTCTGCAGAGCCTTCCCTACCCTCTCACAAGGCACTGAAGCGTGGGAGTTGAACAAGGCTCAGTATTATCCACTGAACCACAGGATGAGCTTTGCAGGAACTGGCAGGCTGGATTGTTTCCAGTTGCTAAAGAAGGCAAATAGTCCAGCCCAGTTCTCTCCCAGTGCCAGATGTGTGGAGCATTTGCAGACTTGAGAATGTGAAGACACCCCATCCCCATGCTGAGAACCAGGCAGTGTCCTTCACACACCCCCAGCAATGCCTGTTACTCAGGGGCAGAATGGCACTCTCAATTCTCTTTCTTATTTTATTCTTTATATTTTCTTATTTTCTCTTCTCAATTCTCAAATTGAATCAATTCTCTTTGTTTTCCTGAATTAGGCATTAAAAAAAGCATTTTGAAGACAGTGGTTTCCTTCTAGGTCTTGGAGGCTGATAGAGAGAAAAGCTGGCAAAACTCAAGGAAGGCTGTCAAAGGAATAAAGCAAAATAAACCCCTCACCTTAGAAGGAAACAGCCACAGCCTCTGACAAAGGAATAAAGTAAAATAAACCCCTCATCTTATAAGGAATCAGCCACAGGCTGTCGACAGTGTGGCTTTGCCTGGGAGGGGCTGACGGACTTCACATTATGAAACACAAAGATGGTTACTGGGGATGAACTGGGCATGTTCCAGAGAGAAACATCCCAAGCCAGACACAATTCTAGGTGTTCCACACGGTCTGGAGCTTCCAGAAAAGTTTCCCAACCCAAAACCAAGGATCTCTTTGCATCTTATCACTACTCCTGATCTGCCACACAATGATAACTCTGTCTTTCAACCACATCCAAGGACAGACAAGGTGTCTGTATTTTTATCACAAGGGCTCCCCCAGCCCATACCAGTCTCACAGGGATGAATTTCCAGACCCAGCAGATTTTCAGCATTTACAGGATCTCCTTGGCCTGTCTTTTGGTGTGTCCCCTGAGGGAGCTGTGCAGCTCTCCTGGAGCAGCACTGGAACACCCCACAGCCATCACACTACCCAGACCTCAGTTTTAAGGACACCAAAATCTTCCAGCCTGGCACTGAAAGGGCCTCACTAAGTGTTAACTGTGCCTTTGCTTCCTTTGCCTGTGACCTTCACACCCAGAGCTGGGAGCTCCTCTCAGCCAAGCCCACTCACAGTGAGCACTGCCTCAGCTCCAGAGCCAAGGAAACCCCTGTGGATCACAGCCATGTGCTGTCAGAAAGGCACAGAGTGTCAGAAATCACCCAGAGGGCCAGGCCCTGTCACAAACAGTCCGGATTTATTGCTACTCTCTTTCCCCGAGGGAGCTGGAAATCTCAGAGTGCCCTGGCCTCAGGGCAAGCCCATGAACTGCAGCTCCTCAAAGCCCACGTCCTGCTGCTCCACTTCCCCGCTCCACCCAGCCCCAGCAGCTCCCAGAGGTGTGGCATCCTCCTTTGCCTGCCAGCTGGGAGATAAACCTCCACTCCTACGCCTTCCTCGGGAGAAAAACCTGATTGTGGTGGGGTGGGAGTGCAGCATCCCGAGCTGCTGGGATCACACCTACAGCAGGGCACTGGGAAGGCACAGGGAGGTCAGAGACTCAGGTGGAGCCACACCAGCAAACCCAAACTCCTGAAGATGACCCTGCTGGCCTCTCCCTGTGTGTGGGTCAGCTCCCAACACCTCCAGCAGCAGCAGACACTGGGATGGTTTGAAGCCACCTCAAACCCCACAGCGGGATCCCCGTGGCCTTGTGGCTCCCATCCCTTCCCAACCTCACAGAGCTGCCAAAGCTTCTGGAGCAGCTCTGCCTCTTGCAAGGGACTGTCAGCAGTTTGCAGCTTGCATGTCCCAGCCTCGTATGTGAAAGAAGGATGTTTATGTAACCCTCGGAAAACGCCAAGCGCAGCAGGACTGCCCGGGAGAACGCGCTCAGCTGCGGGAGCTGGTGGAGCCCTGACAGCCACGTCAGCCCAGATCTCTGCCCTTAACTCACAAGAATAAAAGGGCAGCTTCCTATTTAATGGAAAATAGCAAAGTCCTTGCGATGCATGATGTTCTTGTTCATGGCAGATGCAGCTGATGAGCACAGTATTAAATTCAAGTGGCCACTTCCAGTGCTTCCTGAGAGAGAGCAGCTCCCCACAGAGCCAATTCTGCATCTCTGCTGGAAAACACCAGGTTTGTTCATTGTTGTTAGTTTCTCTTTATTGTCTTTAAACCCAGTTTCTTTTCCAAGCCAGTAACAGGACTGAAAACCAGCCTGGCTTTATTGCTTAAGTCCATGCAATGAGAGGGCTATGAAGGGAATGTTTTTTGATGGGTTGTTTTGATGATGGATCTGACATATCTGCTAGGAAAAAGAAAATCTTATTCGTGAGCAGCAGTCTGCCTTGGAAAGCAGCTTTACAAATATTGGCAGCTCCTGATGTTAATTAACTTTCCTAACAATGAGAAAAGTACTAAAAGCATCCAAAAGACAATGAAGAACAAGCCAGGCACTTGGGAGTCAACATCTAAAGAACCTGGAGGGAAACGTGACAGTCACTGGGAGCTGAGAACCTTGGGCAGGCAGAGGTGGGAATGGCAGGGTTTCAGATGGAGGTGATGCCTCCACACCTCATCTTCACCATCCTCACACAGATACCACACTCTGCACATCCCCAGACACTGCTGACCTCCACAGCTCAAAGCAATTCCTATTTTATATTTAAGTAGAGAAGGAAACATGAGAGACAGCTCAATTAACTCAAAGAGCTTCTCCCAGATGGCCAGAGGCAATCAGGGACCAGTCCTGCTTCTGCTGGTCCTTCCCAGCTGCACAAAGATTGTGCACCACCACCTGACGGGATGCAGGGAGAAGCAACAACCTGAATTTCAACTCAAAACACAACATGAACTTCTGCCAAAGTTCAGGCAACCTCTGCCCCCTGAAGCTATCCTTGGGCTCACACTGAATTTGGAACCAGCACGGTGGAGTTTGACAGGAAAAGCTGACACTCAGATGCACTCCTATGTCAACAGCTACAACATTTTACATCATGGGGAAATCTTTCAGCAGAATGTCCTGTCCCAGCCAAGGTGCTTTTGAACAGTGTCCCACACAGAACGGATTTCCCATGATTTGTGCTGGGCAATGCTCGCTGCTGCCAGGGCACAGAGGGGCTCCCAGCAGAAAGAGGGCACTGACAGCCACCAAAACAACCTGCAGCCTTGCATGAGAGGGAGCTGGCAAAGAAAAGGAGCAGATGTTCAGGTTTGATGGATAATTAGTGCTGTAGGGTGAATCCTTCAATGCAGAAAAATGGGTGGCCTGCTATTGGCCCCTCATTGGATTCACATCTCTCTGTGAGCAACAAGCAGCAAAATAAAACTTTTCTTGTTATCACAGAGTCACAAAATGGTTTGGGTTGAAGGGACCTTAAAGATCATTTTGTTTCAGCCTCTCTGGCACAGGCAGGGACAGCTTTCACTATCCCAAGCCCCGTCCAGCCTGGCCTTGGACACTTCTGGGGATGAAGCACACACGGGGTCTGGCAGAGGAGCAAATCTTGGGCGAGCAGACAAAGCTGAGCTTTACCAGAGACAGAGCAGAGCTCTGCTGGCCTGCACCAGGAAACTGCACTCAGGGAGAGGAGGGGGAGGAAGGCAAGGAGCCAAGAGAGGGAGAGCTCAGGCTGAGACCCCACCCTTGCTGCTCAACCCCCCGATACCCCTCCTGCTGCCTCTGAGGCCCTTTTCTCCAAAATACCTTTTCTTCCTGCATCCCTGCAGCACTTGTGTGATTGCCACAGCTCTCTGGCAGTCCTTCAGCCCCCAGACCAAGCCAGCTCTGCATCACCCACTGTCAAATATCCCTTTCCTCCACCCCTTGTGCCTCTGTCTGTCACTTCTGCCCTTGTGCAGGGCAAGATAAAGTTTCCTCTGCAGCTGCAGACCAAGGGCCACTCTCTGAGCAGTTTTGGGATGAAGAGGGAGCTGTGGAGCTGCAACAGAGACGAGCAGAGGACACCAGAGGTGGGTTTTACCCAATCTGGGGTCAACCATGAGATGATTGTTGAGCACCCCAGCTGCTGCACAGGTGTGCCCACAGCATGACAACACCTGTGCCATGCCACAACCTCTTGCTGTATCATTTTGGAGCAAGGCCAGGAGCACGATCCAAACCACACAGCTCCATCAGTGCTCAGGGCACCACGTGAGACCCAGCAACATCCCCCATGGCTTCAGAGCCCAGCACAGAGCCCAGTGTCACCAGTAACAACAGTTACTGCAACACACTGATGAGCAAAGGGCAGACACAGCCTGCACTTCAACAGGCTCCCCCAGTGGGTGTCTCAAGGGCTGGAGAGGTACAAGAGCAGGATCCAGAACAGCTCTTCTGGATGGAAACACCACCCACAGCACTGGGCTCTGCTGCAGAGGGGAGTGGGGAGGGAAGGGTTTCCTGGTCTGTGGCCAACTCTGCTGTTTATGGAGGATATGCCTTCCCCAGGGTGTGTTTCAACAGAGCACAAGACTCACAGTTTCATAGTTCACTTTCCCTCTCCACCCACCGGGAAATTTTCATATATTCTGGAAAAAAAACCTACCCCAAAACACCCAACAGCTCTCCAGCCTCAGTGGTTTCCACCCAGGCTCCCCTCCCTGAGGAGCAGCTGTCAATACAGAGATCAACCAGGGCTCTTCAGGCAGCTGAAGTCAGGTTTGACCAGTTCTCCACTTGAATGGATCAAAGAATGCAAGAAAGGGGAGAACTGGGAAATATTTTAGGTGCTGAAGCCCTCTCATGGCCCAACAGCTTATCTGCTCTCAAGGTCGCCTGCTTTGCTTCTATCTTGATAAATCTGTGAACAATTAAACATAAACCCTCTCGGTGAGTGTTCCTGGAATGGCAGCTCCAGCCTTGTCACTCTACAGAGCCAAGAAAAGCCACAGGGGGAAGGAAAACAATTAAGCAAAACTCAAGAGTTTCAGGGTTGGGGAGGGACAACTGGGGGAAATGGTAGGGCCTACAGAATCATCCTCATTTCCAGGGAAAAAGAGGGCAAAGTTTAAACACTTCAGCAGAAACAGCAGGGAAGGGATGCCCAGGTTTGTGTGCTATTCCATCTCCCCAGGGAACAGAGGAGATCTCATCTGGCTGATGAGAGGGGCAGGCAGGGACACATCAGCCAGTGCTGGGTGGTGTTGTGGCTGTGAACACGGCCCTGGCAGCACCAGCATCCCCCCAGGGGAAGCATCTCCTGTGTCAGACTGAGGAATGGACACTGCCAGCAGAGAATGAATCCCTCTCTTTGGCCCACAGCAGGGACAGATCCAGCGGGAACACCTCCTGCCTCCAGCCTGATGTCCACCCACAGCCCAGCCCCACATCTCAAATTAGCAGCAGCCCGGAGGGAGCCTCAGCCCAGCCCTGCCTGGGGGTGCTGACACATCCCAGGGTCAAATTTCCAGCTTTATCACCGCAAATCCCTCGCAGCTGCCGAGCAGCAGATCCCGAAGTGCCGAGGAAAAGCGGAAAGCATCCACCTCATTTTCCATCTAGGAAGTGAGAGCACACGTGTTAAATGATTTACACCAGGGCACGGAGCGATTCAGAAGGGCAGGAAGAGGATCCAACAGCCCCGCTTTAAAGTGCCACGAGTCATTCCCTCCTGCTGCTGCTTAAATCCTGACTCACTGGTAAATAAAAGCTGGGCCAAAAAGCAAATCTGTTCAGGAGAGGGGAAGCCTGATGCTTTTAGGAGAGGGGTACCCCTATGCTTTCAGCAATGTTGTGATAAACATAGTCAATTTTACTGAATAAAACCCCTCCCTGTAAGAAATAAATCAGAATTTGCTGTCCTCAGTTCTAAACCTCAGCAGTTATTTGCTTTTTACAGCCAGACACAACCTTTCAGAAGTGAAATTCAAGTGGACACCTGGAGGGTGAGGGGACATCCCTGGGACAGAGGAGAAGTGATGCAGACGTGGGCAGGGAGGCTGGAAGGAGGCTGGAGCAGGGATTGCTGGCAACCCTCACAGCTCCTGGGGCTGGGCAGGGAGCATGGCAGTGCCCACCTCATCCCTCCAGCCCTGGGGTGAACCAGGGGCATCTACAGCCCCCAGAGCATCGCACTGCTGCTTCCTGCAGCCTCACATCCCCATCCCATACTCAGGACCTGAGTCCCACCGTGGAGTGCTCCTGTTCCAAAGAGGTGGGAATGTGATCTCACCCTTTTTGTGTTGCTAATAACTCATCCCTTGACCCAAACCCTGAACTCCATCCCTGCAATACCCTACAAAAACCCTACACCTCCTGCCTTTGTGGGTCTTTTGTCTTCGTCCCACCTCTTGTTTCCAGGGCTAATAAATGGATTTCTGAGCTTTCTGAAACTAAGACCTGTCTCATTTTGTTCCCATGCCCAGCACCAGCAGCTGCATCCTCCCTGGACACGATGAACTCTGTTGCAACACGATGCAACAAAGGCTGGAGAATGTGGGCAGCCAGTGAGGACAGCATGACCAGCACCCCATAATTCACCCATTGAACTACACCTTGTGGGACTCCCATCTTAAAAGGAAGACTCAAGAGTACCATGGCAAGAGGCCAGGTTGAGAGTGACCTTAAAAATACGGGGGTAAAAGGCTTATGGGGAGGGGAATTCCCAGTAAGGGGAGCAGCTTATGGGACTGGGGGATGGGACTCACATCTACCATCACTCAGCGAGACATTTAGGAACAGTTTAAGATTTTTAATTTTTCATGTGCAACACAATGCAACATCCCACGAGCTGTCGCCCCTGCCTGGCCCCTGGCACTCTGCTCCCAGCCCTGGCACATCCCTGGGGATGGGGATGAGTCAGTGGGAGTGACAGACCTGTGAGTCAAAGAGATGATGACCAAAACCTCTGGGGATGCTGACACATCCTCCCAGCCAGGACTGTGGGATCCTGCAGGGCAGGGTGATGACCCTGATGCCCTGGAATGGCTTCCTGGAACAGAGGCTAGACAGAGCTGAGAGGACAAAATGGGTACTTATTAAAGGCCTTCAATAAATACACCTTGGGCACTCAAAAGCCTCCCAAAACCCAAGATGGATGATGGTCATGAGTTTTCAGACAATTTTAAGTTTGGTCTTTTTGCATATCAGAGGTTAATTGCCCAATTACTGCTTCAGTAATCACATTCCCCCATTTTGCTCCCCCCCATTCAGTTTTGTTTATACTTCTTGGGGCCTGAGGCAGTGATGGTGATCTTGGTTCTCAGGCCTAAGGGATTGCTTTATCTGACCAAAATGTGAAGGGAGCTTACTAACACTCCATATAGAGCTCAGAGTTATACCCTAATACAGTACAGGATCTGAAAAATGTAAAAGCTAAAAACTTAAGGCATCAGAGGGTCAGGCCAGGGATCTCAGCCACCTGAGATGGGACAGATTTCCTAGAGGCATCCTGGTGGGTAGTGAAGCCAACCAAGGTGTTTCTGATGCAGGGATCTTCTATCATGTGCGTGCTAAAAAAGCAGCCAGAAGTTTCAGGGTGTTATTTACAAAGTACAGGTTTGAAAAGGTCAGCTGAAGCAGTGGGAAAAGCCTCCTTGCACTCCTTTACACATGGTGTAGTCAAGGAAACAGGTTTCTGGACTGAAAAATTGAGATCTGAGGCTGCTGCACAGCCCCAGGCAATCGACCCTTTACAAGTCACCTTGTAAAGAGACATCACAACGTTTCTGTCAAAGTCCTCAGGACTTTGCCTGCAGCTGCACTGACAGCAATCATCACCCAAACCCTCAGAGCAGAGCTGGGGTCCCTGCAGCAGTGTCACAGAAGCAGCAGGGACAGAGCCACACAAAGCACCCGTGGGCAGCACAGCAACACCGAGAGCTGGATGAGCCCCCCAAGCCTTGATCCCCCCAGGTCAGGGCACCACAATGCCTGGCATTTCCAGCACCACCCAGGTGAGAAGGTCTGGAAAATTCTTTGCTCACAGTCTGGGGAGAGCCAGGGATCAGCAGCTGGAGCAGCTCAGGGGCCAGGCAGCAGCAGGACCTCCTGAGTAAGGAGCAGAGACTCAGACCCTCTCACAGGACCCTGCTGCTCCCAGAGACACAGACCCTCACAGACACAGACCCTCTCACAGGACCCTGCTGCTCCCAGAGACACAGACCCTCACAGACACAGACCCTCTCACAGGCCCCTGCTGCTCCCAGAGACACAGACCCTCACAGACACAGACCCTCTCACAGGACCCTGCTGCTCCCCGACCTCAAACAGGATCTGCTCAAACCCAAAGCCCAAGCCAGAATCTCAGAAGCACCCAAACACAGGGAGTTCATGCCTTGCTGTAGCTAAACCCAAAATCAGCAGCACAGGGAAAAAATCCCAGACCTAGGCAGCAAAACCAGCCTTACCCACACCAAGATGTGTCTGCCCAACACATCTGTTGCCTGCAGGGTCTTTTCCTTCCTTCTTTTTCTCCCAGAAAGCAGAAACTCTCCCTGGATTCAAATTCCATCTTCAAGTCCTGATCCTGCAGCTTCACAGCACTCAGCTCCCCAGGAACTGCTTTTCAGCTTCATGGGTGTCCTTTTAAAAACCCTTCCTGCCAGCTCAGGATTTTAACTCCATCTGTCCCCCTCTGCCACCCAGATGGATTCAAACACACAATTGCCCCTGACAGAGGCTCTGGCTTCATCAGAGCTGCTTCAGCCAATGTGGGTCGCTCCATGCTGTGTGTGCGGGGCAGGTTTGGTGCTCCCTGGCACTGCCAGGGATCAGGTAAAAAACACCCAGAAAACCCCCAGAAAATGCCCAGCACCCACCAAGCACATGCTCCTGCTCCCCAAACCCCTCGTGTCAGCTTCTCTTATCAGCAAGGTCTGTGACACCAAGGCTCCTCCATCACCATGAACAAGACATGGAAGCACAAAACCCTGGAAAGAAAAAAGCATCTGAAACAAATAAAGAACCCACATCCTGCAGCCTTGGGAAGGAGAGGAGAAAGTGCTCCAGGCAGGCAGGCAGTGCCAGCTGGCAGGGGCTGGGCTGCTGGCATTGACAGATGCTGGCCCAGGATGGGAAGCTGTGGAGAGAGAACCCAGCCTTGGGGGAGTCAGGGAGAGTAATTTCAGAATGTATGGATGAATTCCTTATTTAGCAGCCACACCAGAGGGTGCCCACACCTCTGTGCCTTGACCCAATGGGATTCTGAAAAAAATCAGACAATGGAATCACCAAATTATGAATATTTGTGTGCTCCAATGTGCCAGAGACCAAACTTGGGTTGTCTTGATAATATGGTTTAATTTTCCAGACCGAGCAGGCAGCAGTGAAATGCAAACCCAGCATTATTTCCACAGCCTTGAGTTACATCATGGCCAAAGCTGCAAGCTGGAGATGCTGCAGAGCTGAGGGCAGCTCCCCCTCCAACCCTGCATCCAAGCACCCACACTGATCCCCTGCCAAACTGGCTTCACTGGAAACCAGAATTTGCTTCAGTTTATCAGGTAATGATGTAATCACAAAATTAATGCAGATCTGTTTATGCAGCACTGGCTTCACTTCATGGGGGAAAAAAAATTCTTCATTTTGATACAAGAAAGACATTTTTTACAGGGAGAACAATCAGTCACTGGAACAAGCTCCCCAGGGACATGGTAGAGTCCCCAGTGCTAGAGGTTTTCAGGATGTAATTGAGCACTGTGCTAGATAATCTCATTTAGGCTCCCTTTCCCACAAAAGGCTGGGCCAGGTGATCTTTTGGCATCCTTTCTAACCTGGGCAGTCATTCCATGAAAAAAATTACACTCTCAGATTTATTGTGTGATTATTTGCTTGTAAAACTAATGCATTTTATTCACCTGTAAACCCCTGCCCATTCTCCCCCCTCAAACCACAATCCAGAGCTGTTTATAAGTCTCTAACAACACTCTTGGCATCAGCAACCCAAAACTCAGTTCAACCTTACACTGCAGGGCTATTTCACTTCACCTGCACTCACACAGCAGCTCCCTCCAGCAGCACAGCCTCACAGCTGTCCCGTGGCAGGGCAGCAGCACCTAGGTTAATCAGGATAAATCAATTTAACCACAGCAGCCTGAAGTGCTGGAGGACAGGGAGGCTCATGGGGAAATTAAGTTTTCAGCATTGGTGCTTAGGAAGGGAGAAGCTGCCCTTGCAAACAGACACTGCTGGGAAGAAGCAATGGATAGAGCCCAAGAAACTTCTTTAAAATGGGTCAAGATGCATGGATACTGGTTGAGCACACACATAAAGGATGCTGTCTCCATCAGCTGTCCAGAGCAACCACCAGGCACTCACAGCCCACGTGGAACAGCCCCAGATCCCACCCACAGCCCTGTGTTGGGGATTCTCCTCACTGCAGTGTCAGAACAGCTCCGAGTTCCCAGCTGCAATTCTGCAACCCCTTCACTTCCAGGGAGCTTCAGCAGAGACCCAAACACCAGATCCTCACCCAAAATAAAGGGGAATGGCAGCAAAACCTCTTTTTCTGAGGACTTATGGGACATCAGAGGCAGAGCCAGGAATTCTCCCTACATTTTCTCAGGTACAAGACTGCTCCTAACATGGGGGTGCCACAGAGCCCTGAGACCAACACAGCACTCACAGCACTTCTCTCTAACAAATCCCTCTGTCCATGAGTTACAGCTGCAAGGAAAAGCCAAAGGACGCAGATATTGTGCTTCTGAGATCATTAAGGCAACACAAGACATGTGTTGACCCAGACATACTTCCCTAACTACGTACTTGCTTCTACTCAGCATTATGGTATGCTGGACCTTGGAAGAGCCCTGACTTGCATGAGAAATGTCCTCCCTCACCCCAGCAGCATGGGAATCGCCTTGCTGGGAGGCTCCAAGTCATCCAGCAAAGAAAAAAAAATCTGCAGAGGAGCTCCAGGCTGGGGCTGGCCAAGTTCAGCAGAGTGGTGTCGAGGAGCGTTACCTGAGCTGTCAGGCCAGAGATGAGTTGTGCTCCACAGCGGGACCATATTTAATGGAGATGAGCAGAATTTCCAGCAGATTTAAGAGCAGACATCAGGAAATAGATCATGCTTCATACCTTGACATGCCTCAGACAACTGGGGGAATTCATCCGCTGGCCAGGCAGCCAAAGGGGCTGGGAGCAGCACGGAGCTCCCCCTGAACACAGCGCCTGCAGAGGCAGCCCCAGAGCCCCCAAAAAAACACAGACCTGGCCCTGAGAGACCTTCTGCTCACTGAGACAGGACCTGCAGCCACCACAGGTTGCTACAGAACATGTGGGGTGGAGGTACAGGTGGTTTTCACAGGGCACTGCAGCAAGAGATGGGGTCAGCACCAGGCAGGGACACGAGCAGTGGGACACTGACAGCAGACACAGGGTTAAGGACACATGGGGAGGTGCCCGTGAGTACCAGGGCTGGGTGAGTGCAGTGGGATCTGACAGGAGGTGGAACCATGTGTGGTGTGCTGCAAGCCAAAAGAGAAAGGAAAATGTCTGGCAAATAAGGTGCATGGCTGTGAGAAGGCACTAGAAAGGGACCTGTCAGGCTTTGCCATTTCCTAGGGACACCGAGAAACCTGAGACAGGAAAGGTAGCTGAAGTCATCAGAAGCAACCTCAACCCCTCTGCCCTGGCACACACCTTTAGAAGATTAACTTTTATTAAAAAAAAAAAGAAGGAACAAGTACATCCCCTCACACCTCCAGCAATCACAACCAGCACCCTGCTTTCCTTTCCTCTTTCTCAGCTCAGGCATGTGGTGCTTCCCAAGCAGCTCTGAGAATATCAAAGATGTTTTGTTGTGACAACCCAGCCCTGCAAACCACACGCTGCAATCAGGGGCTGTGTCCCTGCTGCTCAGGATGATGGATAAAACCATAATATAACAACATAAGAATAATAAATAATAAATAATAAACCATACAGACAGAATATGACACATACGCATACCTGTAGTAGATGTAACCGAAAGGTTCAGAGTGATCACCAATGGGTTAATTAACTCTTTTCTTTCTATGCACTTCCAGCCCCCACGCCCGGCTCTGCCCAACACATGCCACTCACTGCAGTCAGGTGTTCTGATCACATATTCCTATCATCTGTTAACTCTTTAAATGAGCTTTCCCAGTGCCATTTCAAAGGTGACACGAGCAATTTCACTGGGAGATCACACACCACTGCTGCACCCATCCTCTCACCCCACACGGCAGTAACCAAACCCTCCCTGCTCAGGGAGCTGCAGACCTTTCCTTTTCTTTTAAGAAGAGACAAGAGGCCCCGCGGCAGTAACAATTAAAGCTTTGTAGAGAGATCCGAGCTGCTCAAAGGGAGCGGCCGCTAGGGAAAGACAGGAGAGCCATCTCCAGGCCACTGCCACCAGCACAACCTGGCACAAGGGACAGAGCCCAGAGCACAGCTCCCAGCCCCAAACCAGAAACAACTCCGTTTAGAGCTAGTGCTTTTCATGCTTTCATAGCTTCCAGAAATGTGTGAGAAATGAGTTAACTGCATTAGAAGACACAAACAGGTCCTGTGAGATTGTGTTCCTTCTGCCAGCACCCACAGGCCTCACCTGGGCCTGGCACCTTGTCACAGAGCAGGCAGCCCCTCGCGGCCCCATGGCTGGCACTGAGCCTGGCACAGCCCTCACTCACACCCCCCATGCCTTTCCCTGAAGCTCAAGGGGTTTGCCATCCCCTGGGATGGGACACGGCTCTGGGAGGAGAGGACAGCCCAGGGGACAAGCCCAGGCAGCAGCTGTGGGAAAGCAGAGCTCAAAGAAGAGGCCAGGCCCAGATCCCACCCGCCCCGGAGTGCCCTCACCCCATCCCGCAGCCCCACACTCGGTCAGGAGTCAGCTCTTCCCACCCACAGGACTAATTAAAAGCATGTTTAGGGCCGGAGCAGTGGCTGGGACAGGGCCCCCAGCGTGGCACGGATCTGCTTTCATCCACATCATCTCCCAGTCAGCCACCAAAGGCAGGCCCAGCCGTGCTGCTGGCTGTGTCTGAGCTCTGCTCACTGCTCCTCTCCTCCAGCAGGGCCAGAGCCCACGGCCCAGGGACCCTCAGAGCTCAGCAGCAGGAGCAGGGTGAGCTGAGCACCCACGCTGGGCCACGGATCTGAGAGTCAGCAGCACAGCCTGGTGATATCAGAACCACCTAGGTTGGAAAAGACACCTAAAATCATCGATTCCAGCCATTATTTGTCACTTTTGTGCCCAGAATCTCTTCATGAACAGCCTTGCCACACATGGTTTGTCCTTCCCTCCACTGCCCCAGCTGAGCAGCTTTGCCTGCCTGTGCTGACTCCTTCAAGCAGGGACCTGTGGAGCAGATCAGAGACCAGACCTTCAGGCCATCCATTTCCCCATCCCATGTTTCATGCCAAAGTCATGTATCATGAACACCACCAGCATGGTCTGCACCTTCCCAAGGTCCCACACAGCCTCTGAGTGAGGGCAGAGCAGTTCTGTTCATCATCCTGGCAACCTCCTCAGGTGAAGGAAAGCACACACCAAATTATTGTACACCTTGCCCAGGCCACCAGGCACAGCCACGTGCCATCCCTGCTCACAGCAGGGAAAACCAGTGGAAAACAAGCTCCAGATACACTTCGACATTATTTTTTGCAACTATTGCTCCAGAGCATGAGCAAGAGCTCCTGCACCTTAGCACAAAGATGCTCTGGGGTCTTCCTGCCCACCCTGGGAGCAGTGACAGCCAGCCTGGGCACCAAGGCTCTGTGCCCCTTGCACAACCAACAAGATCCCCACCTTTGGTGCTCCTTCAGAACAAAAAGCCTCGGATTCCATCATGAGGCAGTCCCCTTTCTCCCCAGAGACCCTTTGCAGAGCTGCCCAGCACCTCTGTGAGGAGGAAATGGCCCCAGCATTGCACCAAGCTCCAGGTGGCATCAAGCCCCTGTCACCCCCTCCTGTCGCTTCCTAGTGGCACAGCCAGCCCAAAGCTGCTGGAACACAGGCAGCTCTCAGGAATGCTTTGAAGTGGCTCAGAGCAGAGGAGAAAGCACAAGCAGGAGAGAGGGACAGAGGGATGAGGAGGTGCCAGGCGCGCTTGGGGCGTGCAGGATGCTCCTGCAGGTAAATCCTTATCCAGGGCCAGCGGGTGCTCCCAGCACATCCCTGCACGGGGCACGGCGGCTCTGGAAGGGGCCAGCCGTGGGAACAGCCTTCCCTGGCCACAGCTTGGCTCCACCCTGGCTTCAGCGCTTCCTCTGGCCGCTGTGGTTTCCCTCCCAGCGCCGATGCCCAGCAGGGCACGCCCAGGACGAGAGGCTCGGTGCCCAGCAGGGTGAGCCCTGGGCTGGCACGGAGCAGGGACACCCACCGGCTCTGCCAGCCTGGGCACAGACACCCCTCCCTCAGCTGTCCTGGTCACCCTGCTCAGAGGGGGACACCAGGCAGCCTGTCCCCTGTCCCTGCCACCAGAAATGAGCAGCCACAGCCACCCCCGGGCAGCGCCACCACCCCCAGCATCTGCCCGGAGCTGGGAGCAGTTCTTGGAAGCGCTCAGACATGCAGCACCGGGCGGGAATTGCGGGGAAAGCGGGGAATGAAATGGAGTTATTCATTGCTCTGCCTCTCCCCCCACGCACGGCCAGCAAGGTGAAACCCAGCAGAGAGCAGCCCTGGAACAGCCAGGCAGGATTGGGAGGGCAAAAACGCAGGGAGGATAATTTGGCAAGCAGGAAAAGCTCCGCCACAACACACAGACAGACACACAGACACACAGACACGCAGCCAGGAGCCAACCTTCAGAGCAGAAGCGCGTCTCCATGCCAAAAGCTCGGCGATTTTCCTCCCTCTGCCCGGCTCGCAGCTCTGAGCTCACAGGCTCAGCATTCATCCCCCCGCGCCGTGCGGCACATGGGAGCCGAGGGGGGAGAGAGGCTCTCAAATGAAATCCAGACCTAGAAAGCAATTTCTTCTTCCCCCCTGCTTTCCCCCCTTCACCCCCCTCCCGGCTTCTGCTGGAATCACCGTCTGTCTCGAGGGCTCAGGAGGATGGGGGAAAAAAAAAGAAAAAAAAAAAAAAAAAAAAAAAAAAAAAAAAAAAAAGGAAATAAATAAAGGAATCGGCTGAATTCCACCCGGAGCAGGGCTGTTCCTCTTCTCAAAGTACAAAAAGGAAAAATTTGAGGAAAAAAAAAAAAAAAAAAAAAAAAAGGAAATAAATAAAGGAATCGGCTGAATTCCACCCGGAGCAGGGCTGTTCCTCTTCTCAAAGTACAGAAGCTGCTGGAAAGGTAGGAGGGCAGGGGCAGAATATAACATATTAGAAGATCAATAGCCTACCTGAAATCCGGTCCCTCTCCATTACTACGGGATATATTTAGCATCCGCGTGTCACGGCCGTCCCTTTTTTCGGTGGCGTCCCCTTCTTTCCCCCACTCTCCCTCCCTCCTTGCCTTGCCTCCTCCTCCTCCTCTTCCAAAAAAAGCTCTTTGTCTGGTCTAATTTCTTCAATCTGTTGCAATCATGAATGCATCCAAATTACCACATTTCCATGTGCTGATCATATGTTTGTGCTCCAAACTGAAGTAGCTTTGTCTCTTTGAAATGAAAAAGAAGAGTAAGAGAGAAAGAGAAAGGAGGAAGAAGAAAGGAAAAGGGGGTACATGACCCGAAAAATCCTGTAACTCCCTGAAATACTCCACCAGGCGCAGGAAAACTGGAAATCCCGAGTCCTCTGTAAAACAGTCTTAAAGCTACAGCGTGCGAGTGTCCAGGAGAACGCTCCAGCCTCCACAGCTCCCTCTTAATATCCACCAGGAGATGCTTAAGGAACTTGGCTCCTCACAATAACACAGCGAACAACTCATCCAGCTTCTCAAATCTCTCCCCACTTCCCCAGTCTTATTTTCCTGCTATTTCCTCTATCCCCTCCTCCTTCCTTGGCTCCAGCATTTTAAAAGCGCTCAGATCCCGCACGCTCCCCCCCAGCCCTTTTGCCAGGTCTGAAGTTTCGATTCATGCATAAACTATTCGGCTGATGAAGGCTGACTTCATTCCAAGCCCAGCATCACGGGGCTGCTGCTGCTGCTGCCAGGCGGGACCGGCTCCGGCAGCGTTCCCTGCTCCAGCGCAGCCCCTCGGGGGCATCCCTGCCGGCCCTGGCAGCGTTTCCCCCCCTCCTCCCCACGGCAAGGCAGCGAGCAGCAGGATTTCCCAGCTGCCAGAAGCGATTGTGGAAGTGTCTGGCCCGGGCAGGAGCTCTCGGTCCTCTCCCCGGTGTGGCGGCGGAGTTGAGGTGGGGTTTGAGCGGCTTTGGCTGCCGGAGATGCCCGGGCAGGGCTCGGGGGCAGAGCAGCGCTGCAGAGCCCGGTGCCCGCTGCTGCTGTGCCCGCAGGGATGGAGGGATGGGCTGGCCCACACGGAAACTTCCCCTTGGGGCACACGGCGTTAGCACCTCCTGCGGGCTGCCCTCTGCCCGAGCACCCTGCACGGCCACCCCGAGCCATCCGACACTGATTCCTGATGATAATCACAGAATTCACACAAGAGACTTCAAAGATCATGGAGTCCAACCCAGCCCCAACAGCTCAACTAAACCCTGGCACCCAGTGCCACATCCAGGCTTTGTTAAACACACCCAGGGAAGGTGACTGCACCACCTCCCCGGGCAGCCATTCCAGAACTTTATCACCCTTTCTGGAAAACACTTTTTCGTGATATCCCACCTATATTTCCCTTGGTGCAGCTCGATCACCCAGCCAGATGCAAGGGCACAGCCTCCATTCCCAGAGCTGGCAAAGAAATCACTCAACCCCCATGCCAGGGCAATGCTGGGAGGGAAGGCACAGGAGTGCTGACAGGACCCTTGTGTCATCTGCATGGTCCAAGTGACTGGTTTTACCCCAAAAAGCTCATGAGTTCACACAGAAACACCCAAGTGTGACAGCTGTGACACAGCCTGGCACTGCTGTCATGCCATGGGCAGAAGGACAGGTTATTGCCCAGCTGGATGAATAAACCTCCAAGGAAAGGCTCCAGGCACTACAGAAACTGCTGAAACCTTTGGGCAGCCTGGCCTTACTGCCCAAAGTAAGGACAGTAAGGACATTCTATCACTTTTCAACACTGAGGATTTGTCCCGCTCAGCAGCAGCTGCAGAATCAGCGTCCCCAAAGCAGAGGGAGGAGCACAGCCAGCACCCAGCTGTGGGGCCAGCCCAGTCCCCAGGCAGCACCAAGCCCTGCACATCCCCAGGGAGCCGGTGGGAGGCAGCCCCAAGACAGCCCAATCCTTCGGGAAGGTTCTCTCCAATGTCTCTCTCTCCCCCAGCATGTTGTTCCCTGGGCAGAGGATTCAGATTCCTTCCCAAATGCTGCTCATTCACTGTTTGCTAGCAGAGCTCTGCATGTTCCTGCTGCCAGAGCCCAAGGCACTGGAGGGGACAATGAGCAATGTTTTCCCGTTGACAGGCTCAAACCACGTTTCCTGCCTCAGATCTCAAAGGTGCTGAACACAAAGCAAGGACACGGGGGAGCTGCACAGCCCCGTGGAGCACAAACCCCACCGCACTGCCTGCACCGAGCTCCTGAGGCTGGAGAGGAAGGGAAAAAGCCCGGGCAAGGATGGAGAGAGGAAGATGAATGGAAAGGAAGAAGGGATGGGGGCAGCGCTAATTTTAACCTCCAGACTTTAACCCATCAAGACCCAGGTGGCTGGGAAGGATAAAAGCACCGTTCCTTGCAGGGCAGATCACCAGGAGGCACTCAGGGAAGTGAACCCAAACTGTGCTTAATGCAATTGAGCTTGAAATGCACAAAACCTCCAGGTAGCTCAGTCAGACCTGAAGCACTCATGCAAATTTTAATGGATTCACTTTAAAGGTGCAGTGCTCACAAAGGTAAATAATGGGGTGCTGGTGATTGAGAGAGGGGGTACCCCGTGCTGATGATGTCAACATGGGTGTTTGTTCCCTTTAGAGGTATTTTTCCAGTGACACTCATGGTCCTGAGCTGGGAATTCCCCATTTTTCTTAGTTTTTGAGAAGCTTCTCAAACGTCTATTCAAATGGGTGTTCGGTGGTCTGTGCACTGTGCAAGTGTACACAGAGAAAGCAAATATACATTCCATTTTCTAGCAGTACTGCTGCAGTGGTTTTGTTCTACAGATCGGCAATTACAATCTCCCATGCAAAACCACCACAGCTGCTAAAGGCTGAGGGGAAGTCAAGCACACCCAGATTGTAGGAAGAGGACAGAGAACTCTCTCCCCTGGCCAGTGCTGCCTTCTTGGGCTTCAAACCCCCCTGGGGCTAATTTTGGAAAAGCCACAAGGAGAGGGAGGATGCAGGAGCAACTTTAGGCAAACCACTGCTATCTGCTGTAAAAACAAGCCCAACTCCCACGTGCAAACAGAGCAGGAGCCCTGCTCTGCTGCCAGCCCCTGCTCACGGGGCTGGCACAAGGTGCCCACGTTTCCCCTCCCAGGTTTGGACATTGCCACGGCTGGCAGCCAGCAGGAAGTGCTGCCAGGTGCAGAGAAAGCAAGGAAGGAAATCACAAAAAAAGAAAGTTGAGCAAGCCCTGTGCCAGGCACAGCTGGAGCCCTCTCTGTCACACACCTCTGCCAGGCCAGGAGCTGCTCTCTGGGCATGGACACACGGATGAGCATGGACTGCAGCCATGGCACAGAGCCCAGGGCAGCCAGGACAGGGTTCAGGACCATTGCCACTGTCACCAGTCCCAGCAGTGGCACAGACACCTGCAGGTGCTCAGGTAGATCTCATTTGCTGCTCCCTGTCTGCCTCTCCAGTTTTATGCTGGGATTATGTTCCTGGAGCATTTCATTTGCAATAAAATGTTTTCTGTTTTCTTTTCTGCCTAGTTCAGTGCAGTGCCTCAGTCACAGCTGACCACTTCCACCTGTGGGAAATGGATTTGTAGAGAGTTTTATAAGTTTAATAGAAAGGTTATATAATGTGTATCTCTATGTAAATTTTGAGATAAGAAACGTTGATTTAGAAATGTTATAAATAGGATCGATGCTGTGAGAGAGAAATGGAGTTAGAAAAAAGTTTTAAAGGGTAGTTTTGTAAATAAGATTAGCTATTTTAGAGAAATAGAATTATGAAAGATGTATTGTAGTAAGATTTATGAAGAGTAGTTTTAGATGATTCGTTTTAAGGTATTTATAGTATATTGTTGTAAAAATTTGATAGGTTAAGAAATGTTTATAGTGTTTTGTAATTAGGAAATAGGTGGTTTTTAAGAACTCTCTACAAATCCATTTCCCACACCAGCAGGGCTTTAGCACATCAGGCAGGCATCACCTCAGAGCCCCAGCCCTGAGCTGGAGAGGATGAATGCTGCAAGCCCAGTCAGGGATCAGAGGTTCAGGCTGCACTGGGAAAGCTGCAGGAAGCAGCCAGAGCAGCCAAAGGCCTGCAGGGCCTGGAGAGGCAGGAAAATGGGGATTCAGCTGGTTCTTTTACAGTTATCTCTGCCATCTCAGCTTACTGGATATCTGGGAGGAGAGCACAGAAGGAGGACAGTGTGGCAGAGCGCAGCATTCCTAAATCAAATTATGTTTAGTGAAGCGTTTTCACATGAGGAAATACAGGTCCAATCAAGTGCTCCAACTCAATCAAGTGTTCCTCCATTATATTCACTCTGTGCTTTTACCCCCAGGCTGCACTGAGCCAGCAATGAGAGTATCTGAGCCTCCATGGACTGTTAGCTCTAAAAACCTTTCTTTTTACATTTTTACGAGTCTTGATGATGGGGAAGAAAGGAAACGTTGGCTAAAACTGTCCTTTTCATTTGGGAAAAAAGTTAAAACCAAACCAAGGAGATGTTCCTCTTTCCAAGAGAGGCACTCACACGCTCAGTGCTGCTGCCTTGCTCTTTGCCAGGTGTTTCTTTGCCTCCTCACTCCATCCCCTCTCCCAGCTGGGCACACAAGGATCTGCCCTGCCCAGGCTGCAGCTCTCAGCTGCTCCACATGTGCTACCAAGCACTATTTTGCCACTCCCTGGCTATTTCTTACAAAAACCTCTATTTGCTCAACACAGAGGCACACAAATCACTCAGATCCTCCTGAGTTACTCCTTTTCTGAGCCAGGGACCCCACTCAGGGCACAAAGCTCATCACCACGCAGAGCAGGGCTGGCAGTGGCAGCAAGGGATGGCTGTGACAGCACCAGCACATGGCCCCTGCTGCCCCAGTCCCACACAGCCCCCTGAGATGCTCACAGTTTCCCATGGGGGGATTTATCATTAAGGACAGTCCCTCTCCTCTGTGCTGGCTCTCAGCCTCTCTGCCTGGAAGCCTCAAGCTGCTGGAAATCCCTCCCTGCTCCCCAGGCTCTCTGCTCACTCTCTCACACTCCTGAGCTGAAGAATTAACAGCAGCTGGCAGAGCAGAGTGAGAGGAGAGGCAGGACTGGGCACTCCTCACCCTCCTGGGAGAGCAGAAGGAGTTTCAGATAAATATTAACTGTTCCACAATCCCCTGCTGGTGTTTTCCTTCCTGGACCCCTCCCTCCCATTAATTTTGCCCTCTTGACCCTCCATGAGAGCCCCAAACAGGGGGGGCACTCCACACCTGAGGTTTGTGGTCATTCCCTGCTGGGGAAGGCAGAGCTCCATGGGCACTGCTGAATTTGCTCCTCAATTCCAGAGCCATTTGGTGAGACCCCAGCTGGCTCAGCTCAGCTCTGGGGTCCTCAACATGCAAAAGACAAGGACTTGCTGGAGAGAGTCCAGAGAAAACCATGAAGAGACCTCGAGGGCTGGAGCCCTCTGCTCTGGAGCCAGGCTGGGAGAGCTGGGGGTGCTCACCTGGAGAGGGAAAGGCTCCAGGGAGAGCTCAGAGCCCAAAGGGGCTCCAGAGGAGCTAGAGAGGGACTGGGGATGGGGGGACAGGACACAGGGAATGGCTTCCCACTGCCAGAGGGCAGGGATGGATGGGATATTGGGAAGGAATTGTTCCCTGTGAGGGTGGGGAGGGGCTGGGCTGGAATTCCCAGAGAAGCTGCGGCTGTGTTTAAGTAAATGGGAATTCTGGGGATTTTAGGGAGAATTCAGGTTCTTGCTGAGTGGGAAGTCGTGCTGTGGCAATCATTGTTTTACAAATAGGCAACTGGGATGGCAGAGAAATTAAGCAAGCTGATGATGGACTAATTAATTAAACAAGTTGATGATGATCTGGAGCTACCAGACCTTCTGGGAATGTCCATTCCAGGGCATCAGAACCCTTGGGGGGATTGCAGGATGCAGCATCCCCCCTGAGGTGCTTCACTGCATTTATTGTGGCCACTTTTATTGAGGCAGAAGACCAGAAACTGAGGCACGTTCCTGAACCACTGATTTCTATTTTACTGCCTGTTTTCCTCACAGCAGAGCTCACAGAGCCAGGTGCTGTGGGAAAAGCACGGAGATCTCTCTCCTCACCCCTTTGGGGACTCAGTGAGACAGACTGGAGATGGATCAGAGGAGTTCCAAGGGAATGGGACGAGCAGCCAGGACTCAGCACATCCCCTGAGCAGCACACAGCCCAGGGCCCTGAGCACCAGCATCCCCCAGCTGTGCACTCAGGCACCCCCTGTGAGTAACACCCGCAGCACGTGGGAGCCCCACAGGGCCCTGCCAGGCAGCTCAGAGTCCACGTGCCAGCGTTACACAAGTCCCTGTGTGTGTGTCCCTGCAGGAGTCAGGCACCTGAGCTGGGAGCAGCCTCACTGCTTTAACTTCTTGCTGCCCAGAGCTGGGATCACAGCTGTGCCTGCAGAGGTGGAACCCTGCTCTCTGAGAATTTTGGACTTTCTTGCTGACAGGCACTGAACTTTTCCTGTATATTTGACCTGAGGCCGTGGAGAAGACTTCCAACATGGAATGACAGACCTAAGATTATAGATGTGGAGTAATATCACATGGTAAAAAAAATAGAGTTTAAGGTTTTAGAATATAGTCATATATATAGAACAAAATAGAAGTTTTAGGGTGGAAGCTAATCTTTCTTCTTGACTTTCTTCTTCATAAGTTTGGGTAGTATTGAGTACTTAGATAGAAGTCCATATTGTGAGCCATGAGTAGTTACTTATTAAGCTAGAAGTAAAAATAATTTAAGTATCATTTCTTAATTAGACAGTTTATAATTAAAAAAACCTTGTAGAAAGTGATCTAGGACTCCATTTTTAGCTTATTAAAGTACTGTAGAACTCACAGTTTATAAGACTGTAATATAGATAAAAACCAATAAACATCTGAGTCCAAACAAAAAATACCATCACACATTTAATCCCCACCTCAACAACAAAAAAAAAACAAACCCAAAAACTCCACAGCTGGTGACCAAGCTGTACCCTCTGCTGCTTTGCCCTGGTGAGGAGAAGGGCCATGTGTGATGAGGGGACACGTGTCAAGCCAGGGTTTGTCCCCAGGGAGCTGCGTGGGGACACTCTGGCAGGAGAGCTGCACAGCTGGGGTGACCAGTTTGGTGCCTCAGACAAAGGGGAATAGAGAGAGGCTGCCCGAAGAAATTGGTGTGACCTCATCTAAGGACACATCCAGAGCCATGAGGCTGCAACCACAGGCTGCAGTTAACCCCTGTGCTGCTCCAGCACAGCCACAGGCACCTCTGTGCTGCAAACAGGGAATCACAGCAGAATCAGGGCTGGAAAGGAACTCCGTGGGTTCATTGAGCCCAACCATTAACCCAGCAATGCTGTGTTCACCACCAAACCGTGTCCTGAGTGCCACACCCACACCACTTCTGAACATTTCCAGGGATGGTAATTCCACACTTCCTTGGGCAGTCTGTTCCAGTGCCAGACCACCCTCCCAGTGAGGAAATTTTTCCTGGTATCTAATCTAAACCACCCCTGGTGCAGCTTGAGGACATTTCAGCACACACCAAAGAGATGCTGATGCCACAGTGCATGTTGTGCATCCCCCAACTTCCAGCTGGACCCGGGGTGCTGCACTCCCACCTGGACCCCCCCAGGATGCCAGCAGGAAGCTGCAGACAGAGGCAGGACAAGGTGAAGGGCTGCACCAAAGTTCACAGGAGGCTCCCAAGCTCAGTTTGCCACACTGGCACGTGCAGGGCTGTGCTGTGAGTGGCAGTGCCCACCGTCCACATGATGTGTGAACAAGGGGTTTGTTTGTGAACAAGGGGTTTGAGCTGTTGCAAACATCTGGATGGGAGTCCCTCCCCTTTCTACCAGGAGAAGCATTTAGACAGTACAAACCAAGCTGTGCCAGCAAAGGTCCCAGTGACTGCCCCTTTCTAACACAGCCCAGAGAGCTGCCCTTGACTTCCTGCCTCTCCAAATTATGCCCTGCACTTCCAAAAATTCCACACTTCATTGGGCAGCCTGTTCCAGTGCCAGACCACCCTCCCAGTGAGGAAATTTTCCCTGGTATCTAATCTCAACCACCGCTGGTGCAGCTTGAGGACATTGCTGGATCCAGGTGCTGCACTCCCACCTGGACCCCAGGATGCCAGCAGGAAGCTGCAGACAGAGGCAGGACAAGGTGAAGGGCTGCACCAAAGTTCACAGGAGGCTCCCAAGCTCAGTTTGCCACACTGGCACGTGCAGGGCTGTGCTGTGAGTGGCAGTGCTCATGTCTGAGCTGCAGATGTGTGACAGTTGTGACAGCACTCCCCTGAGGACAAACCCCTCACACCTAATGGTTTTTATAGCATTCTGGATTTGCTTATGTAAGAGCCATCATGCACGCTCCAGTGGGGAGCCCCTGGCTCCTGACATTCCTTTTGTTTATCTCTCTGCTCTGGTTGAGCCCCAGCCTCACAGAAACCAATTTCTAGACTTGTCCTCTCAGACTCCAGGCACAAAGAGAGGAGATGGTCCTCAGGGCAAGGTACTAAGTCAAGGGATGGAAACAGCAAGATCTGTTGTCATATCTACCATGAATTTTGAGCAATCCAAATTAGTGAACCCTGCTGAAATCCTGCTGTCCCTGTTAAAGCAATGATGCCAATTTAAACTATGCCCACAGCTATGTGTGTTCAGCTCCTCCACCCACCTGGCCTCACATCTTTCCATTTCAGTGCCCGTGGGGAAGGATCCCTGACTCACAGGCACTTCTCAAGGCACAGCTTTCAGGTTCTCTGCTGCTCCATTTTCCCTGGCTACAAAATAGGAACATAAATAACTGTTAAAGGGAAAAAACCAAGTAAAACAAGAATTATCTGTGCCCAGCTTGAAAATTCACAAGTAAGGCTATAATATTTTTATTTTTGTTAATCCTAGGTGCCAGAGACCTCTGGGGTGCCCTGCACAGTGTGGCAGTGCAGTGACAGTGTGGCAGTGCAGTGACAGTGGGGTCAGTGGGGTCCTAGAGCTCGTGCCCTGAGCAGAAGCTCACAAGCTCAAACCACAATCTGCACCTTTGAACCACATCACTTCCCCTGCACCCCCAGCCCCACTGTGGCTTCTGGCCCAGCTACCTGGGCTACCCTCAACATGACATGTGAACAAGGGGCTTGAGCTGGTGCCAACAATATCTGGGTGGGAGTCCCTCCCCTTTCTACCAGGAGAAGCATTTAGACAGTACAAACCAAGCTGTGCCAGCAAAGGTCCCAGTGACTGCCCCTTTCTAACACAAGAGAGCTGCCCTCGACTTCCTGCCTTTCCAAATTATGCCCTGCACTTCCAAAAAACACCGGGACAAACTGTGGCTGACCCTCAGCCAGCTGCTGACGAGGCAGAAGCGGGGCTGTGCTCTCTCTTTTTGGGTGGAAAAGCCCTGCCTGCCCTGGCCCTGGCAGGCTGCCCCTGCTCCAGCGTTTTGCCTGAGAGCCCTTTAATTTAAAGTTTATAGCAATTTGGAGGGAGGGGATTTACATTTTCCATTTCAGGGGAGGCTCCTGCCTTCCCCAGCTCTGGGGCCATCAGCACAAGAAGGGAGTGAAGTCAGGAGAGAGTCCAGAGGAGGCCATGGAGATGCTCCAAGGGTGGAGCCCCTCTGCTCTGGAGAGAGCTGGGGGTGACCTGGGCTCCAGGGAGATCTCAGAGCCCCTTCCAGTGCCTGAAGGGGCTCCAGGAGAGCTGGAGAGGGACTTGAATCCCATCCCAGGGGCTTACCTGGGACTGCCCTGCAGCTTTGAACCAAAGCAGCCCCACAGCCCTGGAGCTGAGCACTGCAGGATGCCAGCACCACACAACCACTTCCAGAGTGACAAGGGAATCTGAGTGGCAGAATGAAGCCTCCAAAAGAGATCAGCATCAGTTCTGCAGGTTCCTATCCTCACTGAACACTCTAAGGCAACACGTGGATGCTGTAGAGCTCTCTGGATCCCAGGAGGTGGTGGCTGTGGAAATGCACGTCACCCCTTTCTTTGTTTAGGGTGGCAAAGAGCCCAAAGCAACTGAGACCCCTCTGCAATGCTTCATTTGCAACCACTGCTCAGTCATCCCAGCCCCAATTTATCTTTTACAGGAATAAAAGCTTCTGGGTGCAAGGCCAGATGTGCAGAGGGGAAAATTTGGACCTGAAACAAGGGGAAATTGAGCTGCAGTTATATGGAGTCATAAATATTTACAGCAATGTAAACTGGAGGACTGAACTGTTCATTTGATTTTTTAACTTGAAAAAAAAAATTAAATTTACAAGGTCTCTCACCAGAAAAGTGGAAAAGTATATAATTAGAGTCTAAGGAAAACAAGCTTGAACAAATGTGCTGTGTCTGTCAGTGTGGATTCCCTACATCCCAGTTCCCTTTGGAGCTGCACCAATTCCCCCTTCTGTCCTGTCTGCACATGAGAGCAGGCGGTGCCAGGGCTGAGGCAGCAGCTTTGTTTGTGCATATGGACAAGATAAACACACTCTGAAGCTCCAAACTGCCAGCTCTGTGCTGGTGGCCAAGTTCTGAAGCATCAGCTCGAAAATGCAGCTCAGCCCTCCTGGCCTCTTGCTGCCATGAACCCAGGAGTTTGTGTCACACACCACCAAGACTCCCCAATAAACACTACTCAGTGCATTTTTGCTGCCACTGGGCTTCAGCCTGGGGTGCTCTGACCATAATTCCATCCTCCCACTGACGATGGTGATGGCGCAAGGCTCCAGATGCCAGCAGCAGGGCAGTGTCACAGCGTGCCAGCCCCTTCCACCCTCTCCTGTGCCACAAACAGCTGTCCCTGTGCTGGCCAGCAGTGCCCAGGAGGGCCAGGCAGGCAGTGTCCCAGCTCCCAGGGTGTTCAAGTGCATGTTCAAGCAGCCATCCCTGACTAATCCCCATCCCACACGTGCTGCTGGCTGCTCCCAGCAAAGCACTGAAGTCACTGCTCCAGGAAGGCACCCCCAGGGTGGCTTTGTGCTGCCACCCACGCCGAGGGAAGAGCTGGAAAGCACTGTTTTGATAAGTCCATCTGGGAGCTGAGGCAGGATGTGAGGGCTGAGAAGATGGATTGAAACAGCAAATCCAGCCTGGAGGGAGCAACTGGGTGGCAGAGAGAGCAAGGGGACAGGAGAGGATGAAAGCTGAACTAAGGGTGCTGGGGAGGTGAGTGGGGTTGGGGGCACAGGGAGCCGAGAAAATGAGGCAGCAATGGTGAGAGGAGGTCATCCAGGCTGGAATTAGATGGTATTTAAGGTCCCTTGTCTCATTCACGTTCCCTGAAAAATCCCTTCGCCCAGGATTTTTCTCCTGGGAAGCTGAGAAGCCTCAGAGAAAAAGCAAAACAATTCTTATCTCATTTGCTTCCCCTGTGTTGTGCTCATGTGGAATGTGTTTGGAGATTGTTTACCCACAGGTGATTGTTTCATTGGGTTCTGCTCTGAGTTGTTTTGACTCTTTGGCCAATCAGTGCCAAGCTGTGTCAGACTCTGGAAAGAGTCATGAGGTTTCATTATTATCTTTTTAGCCTTCTGTCTGTATCCTTTCTGTATTCTTTAGTATAGTTTAGTATAGTATTCTTTACTATATTATAGTATTATAAAGTAATAAATTAGCCTTCTGGGAACACGGAGTCAGATTCATCATTCCTTCCTTCGTTGGGGCTCCCTGGGAATCCAAACCATTCCAGGATTCTCACAGGCACTGCTCAAGGCACAGCTTTCAGGTTCTCTGCTGCTCCATTTTCCCCAGTTACCAACTAGGAACATCAATAACTCTTAAAGGGAAAAACCAAATATGACAAGAATTATCTGTGCCCATCGTGTTGAAATTAACGGGTAGGATTGTAATTACCACAGGATTGTGTGGTGTCGGAGAAGGAAACACGAAGGAAGATTTCAGTGGCAGCAATGCTAATGAAGAATAATGTCTGGGATGTAGAAAGCACCTCGATATGGAGACACACTGCTTCCCACAGGGCTTTGAACCAGGGAGCAGCTCAGGCTCGTCAGAGGGGCTGATACAGCCAGCAAAAGGGGCTGCCAGAAGGAAAAGTCCAGATCTGGGCTGCCTCAGCTTCCCTTGGAGTATTTTAGATGAGAACAGTGACATTTTTCACTTGCAGGCAACCCCCAGGGACAGCCCCAGCACGTGGCACACACAAACAAACAGAGCACACAGCCTCAGGTACTCCCAAGCACTGGGAATTCTGCTACTGCTTTCCTGAGGCTGGGAAACACCTTCTGCAAGAAAAACAAACCCTCCCACCTGCTTCCTTCTGAATCAGAAGCAGCTTCCAAAACATTAAACTGCAATTAGAGCTGCAAATTTAGCCACAAGCACTTATAATCCATAAATCTGCACATCCAATAAAAAATAACAGCTAAGGAGAGTCCAAAAGAGCTACTAATGACTAAAGTAGATTTCAACCACAGACCATTCCTGCTTCCTTGTTGTGTTGAGTTGAGTTGGGTTGGAGCTTGGTAATTATTGTCTCTGGACCCGTTATACAGTAAGAAATATTTTATATTCTCTCTCTTTTCATAGTTTGTTGGGGCTTTTAAAAATAAATTTAAAATATGTATATATATCTCACTTTTTTTTTTAACATGTACTACTTTCTTTCTCCAGCATAGAGAGCTCTGCATTTATCAGCAGCTAGCTTTTCCTTTCAAACCATGGTAGAAAATAAGAAAATAAGATTTCTGGGTGTCACCTCCTGCATTCCTTTTTTTCCCTATTCCCTATTTTTCCTTTTCCCCTTTTTTTAAATCGGATGAGGAGGTTTCAAAGGGAGAAATCCACACTTACTGGGGCTTGTCTGGTCGCTGAGCCTCCGAAGTCTCCCGCTGGAGGTCCGGGTGATTCCTAAAGCAAGAAGAAGGTTGGAATGAGCAGTGCATGTGAGTCTGGGGTGTGGAGTTACCTCCCTGCTATCCCTCTGTGTCTGGCAAGGCACAGCTCTGTCAGGAATCTGCTTTGTACAATCATCTCTCAGATCCAGGGAGATTTACATGTTATTTTAATCAAAAAACACCTCAGGAGAGACCTCCACCTTTCCCTGAAGATGTCAAACATTGTTATTCAAACACAGCAAACCACAAATGTATTTAGGTTTTCCAGAAACACCAGAGGGGACTCTAGAAATCATCATGTGGGACATTCATGTTCACCTCTTGCTCCAGGATAATTTATCCTAGAGAGAAGTGCAGCATTTCCTGAGGCAGATTTCCTTAGTGGGAGAGGAGAGCACAGGAATTTAGGGATTTGCAGATCACCATCAACTTGTTTAATTAATTAGTCCATCATCAGCTTGCTTAATTTCTCTGCCATCCCAGTTGCCTATTTGTAAAACAATGATTGCCACAGCACTCACTTGCCATTCAGCAAGAATCTGAATTCTCCTTAAAATCCCCAGAATTCCCATTTAGTTAAAACACAGCCATATGAAACTGTGCATGGATTTGTGCCTCACTATCTGTTTTTTTACCTCAATAAAACTCAGCAAGAACACAAATTATTCTTAAAATCCCCAGAATTCCCATTTAGTTAAAACACAGCCATGGCTTTGTGCCTCAGTTTCTGGTTTTTTACCTCAATAAAAGTGGTAAATGCAATAAATGCAGTGAAGCACCTCAGGTGGGAGGCTGCATCCTGGAATCCCCCCAAGTGTTCTGATGCCCTGGGATGGACATTCCCAGAAGGTCTGGTGGCCCTCCAGCCTCTGGGGTCCTGCTGGAGGAGCAGGATGGCTCCAGGGTGAACACCAGCTCCAGGACAGGGTCCATCCCTTGGGCAGCAGAAGCTGGAGCTGCCAAGCCACAGGAGCTGCTCAGCTCATTCCAAACCCTGCCTCAGCTCACAAAAACCTTGGGTCAGGGTTTCTACCTGCAAACAGGTAAGAAACCCCCAGGATTTGAGGGTGGTGATGTCATTCAATTATATTATTTAAATTATCTTCTCACCATTTACCAGATCTGTTGGACAAGCAAAGGGATTAAAACAGCATGAATTTAAGATGCAGAACAGCTCTAAACTGTGATTTGTAATGGAGTCACAACCTTACCAACCTTGTCAGCTAGAAGAGCGCATCATACAAGGAAAAAAAATACATTAAAAATAAATAGATATATATAGAAAAAAGGCAGGAAAACTTTCATACCAGTAAGGCCTGGAATAGAGGGAGGGAAGGGAAAAGAGCTGCCTGGCAGCTGGACATGGAAAAAGCATTTCATGCTCAGAAGCCTGTGCTTGTGTATATAAATTTATATATATATATGCACATGTGTGTTTGCTCTGTCCCTTTCCTTTTCTAACAGAAAACGCCTCTGTGCCTACAACGTGATGTGGTTGAACCACAGGGCTGCTCCTGGGAAAGGGCAACAGAGGAGAGCCCATGGGCAGCACCACCCAGAGCCATGCCCCTCCTTGGAAAGGGCCTTTCCCTGCCCCCAGAGAGCCAAAAACAGAGCCAGGGCTGTGCCTCCCACACACCAACACCCAGCCTGTCTGCTCGAGAGCTTTACCTGCATTGCAACTGGGCAGATTGGTGCTACACCCATCAGCCAGCCTCACTTTCCATCACTGACAGCAGGACAAGGGCTGAAGCTTCTGGGAACTTGTGCATTATAACAAACATTTTAATTTTTAAACATGTTTTTGCTATTAAACCCAGTCCCTGAATCTTTTCCTTAATTCTTTTCTCCTCTCTAAATGCCTACTGCTTTTTTGGATGCTAGCAAGAATGAAAAGCCCTATTTCCTCTGCTGAACAGAGGAACATTTTTAAAGAGCTTAAAAGATTTTTAAACAACTCTTCTTGAGCCAGGCTGCAAGAGCAGAAGAGCAGTCACATCCCAGCTCTGCTCTGGGCAGAGAGACACCACCTCTGAGTTCCCTGTGTGCACTAATTCCCAGCTCCTGAATCTTTTTCCTAATTCTTTTCTCCTCTCTAAATGCCTACTGCTTTTTTGGATGCTAGCAAGAATGAAAAGCCCTATTTAATTTGCTGAAATAGATTTTTAGACAGCCCTTCTTGAGCCAGGCTGCAAGAGCAGCCACATCCCAGCTCTGCTCCGTGCAGAGACAACACCTCTGAGTTCCCTGTGTGCACGAATTCCCAGTCCCTGAATCTTCTTTTAAATTATTTTTTTCTTCTCTAAAAGCCTACTGCTTCTTTGGATGCTAGCAAAGAATAAAAATCCCTATTTCCACTGCTGAACAGATTTTTAAACAGCTCTTCTTGAGCCAGGCTGCAAGAGCAGCCCCATCCCACATCTGCACGGAGCAGAGACAACACCTCTGAGTGCAGGCAAGGTGCAGTGCTGAAACCCAGCTTTTAGAATTGCTCAAAAAGCAGAGGAAACCATCCCTGATGGGTGGCAGGCTGAGTGATGCAGATGTGCAGCCATGCTGAGCTGGTTAAAACAGCCTCTCGTGTTCAAAGCCTTCATTCAGTCTGAATTCAGGCGGGGCAGGACGGGAGCTGAACGAGCTTGGACAGGATCACGTCGGGGAAATCAGCTTGATTCCCTTCAGCAGTGGAAAAACACACACAGGACCTGGAGCATCCAGCACAGCCATGTCCCGGCTGAGCCTTTCTGGGGCTTTCATCCTTTCTGTTTGTTTGTGTGCCCTGTCTCCCAGGTTTTCTCTGGGGAGCTGGAATTATCATTCTCACCCTTTTCTCAGCCAGCGGAGTTGATTTGTTCTGTGTTGGAGGCAGCATTAGGAGGAGGTTTTTCTGACAGCTGTTGCTTCACTGCCTGTTAACAACATTAATAATTCATAATAATGCTGTTCATCCCCTCTTAGACAAAGGGAAAATAAGGAGCAAACATGAAATTCATCCAGGCAGCTCAATACCTTGACAGAAAATCTAGACAGAGGAGGGAGAGCTGCAGAATCTGAGCCAAGCTTGCTATCTGTGATGCCCCACTGCCCCTCCAGTGGGAGGATCCAGACACAGTCCTGGAAAGCAGATAAACAGCAGGGAAAGCTGGCAGCCTGGCAAAAAAATAAAATAAATAACGAGAAAGCAACAGCTAAAAATATGCTGCTGTGAGCACACTGCCAAGAAGCCAGGGAGGGGGCAGGAGCAGAGAGCATCAGCTGCTGAGCCTGTTCTGGGGTTACCTCTATTTATAGCCTGGGAGCAGCAGTTTGAGCCCCACGTTATGAAATGAAAAGGAACCATTTCCAGTGCAGACACAGAGTCTGTGAGCCCTCCCTCAGCGCCTGCAAACGCCCTCAAGCCAGGCTGGAAAGGCACTGGAGCACACTGGACTGAGAACCACAGTGCAATGTGCTTTATTTAGCTGAAATTGGGAATTCTCCCCCACCAGGAGGAATTCAGAGCGGAAGAGCCCAACAGTTAAAAATCAGTCAGGCCAAGAGTGGCTCATTCAAATCCATGGATGTGCCTCAGCAGGACAAAGCTCAGCTCAGCCCCACCTTGGCTCGCTCACTGAGCAAGTTTTTTTCCCCATTTTATAATCAATGACTAATTCCCTCCAGATCCACGGGCTGGAGCCATATGGCCCAGCAGAAAGGCAGCAGCACCCAAAACCTCTGGGCTTCTCTGGGGTCTCCTTCACGACTGACAAAGCCCAAAATTGCCCCGTGATCGTGTCAGTGCCAGGCTCACTTTTAAATTGCTCCCTCCAGACAATATTGGACCAGGTTTTCTACTGTTTCCTGCTCCTTGCAGCTGCTGATGTAACACAATGGATGTAAAGCACCCCAGAATTGAAATGGGAGCACCTTCTGGGTGCTCACCCTGCTGCAGGGGATGGAATCCAGGTTGTCTGGAGAAATGTCCAGTGGGAATTTTCTAGCTGAGTTGGCTGAATCTGCACCTAGAGCTAACCAGGGAATTGCCAGAGATGCTCATCTCCAACAAAGTCAGTGCATACATTCTCCAGAGCACACCAGAGTTTTTGGGTGATACACTCCAAACCTTCTGGGTACATGTGTAGGAATGTGCTTCCTGTTGACAGAGTGACCAAATCATCCTTTGTCTCCTTAAAAAGGCAAAAAGCCCAGAAGTTTCTCTCCTCAATTTGGCAAAAAGACACCTCATAGGACCTTTGGGACTTCACCTCAAACCTAGGGCTACCCAACTGGACAGAGGCCAAAAAGTCCTGCCTAAGCAATTCACAGAAAAAGAAGAGAACAAAGGAAATAATTGCTTTTGTGGGGTGTTTTTAGCAGCAGCAAGAAGCTCTTGCCCCTGGCTCGGTTCTTCTCTGTAAGGCCTTTGTTATTTTGCCTTTTATTAAAACTTTTCTGTTTCCAACACTACCTCAGAAGCCATCCTGCTGATTTTATGCCATTTGGGGTATGATGGGTCCTCTGAGAGCTCACAAGACCTGGCTCAAGGAGAAACCCATCATACATGTACCAGTGAAGAGATCCCACGTGAGATTGATTTTCTCCTCACAGTAAGCCATCCATGCTTACACTGCCATGATGTAAAACTCAAAGGGACAAGTGAGCAATTCCCATTATCAACAGAAACCACGCAGTGAGGACAAACAATGGAGGATGCAGCTCAGGAACTCGCTCTCTCTACGCAGTCCAGTAAAAACCAAAACCAAACAAACAAAAGAACCCAAGCCAAACAAAGGTGGTGATGGAAAGGGATGGGCCAAGCCAGCAGGAGCCATCCCACACTGTGCTGGAGTCAGCAAGGAGGCACCAGCTCATCTGAGCAGCCAGCGTGACCCTTGCTTCTGTTACACGTACTGACTGCAGGGTCTGAGCTCAGATAATTCAGCTTCCTTCTCCACCAGCACAGCACTGCAGGGTGTCCACGCAGCACTGGAGATGTCTCCTTCCAAGAACAGAGCTCCTCTGGACATATCCACACTCCTGCTGGCTTCCTGAGCTGTACAGCTCCAGGAAAATCACGGAGCCACCTCGGGATGGTTCCAGATCTGGGGTGCTGAACAGCCCTGAACAGCAGCAGAACAACCCTTCAGAGGGGTCACAGCACCTACACACCAGCAGCAGCTTGTAAAGCACAGGCTGGCAGGGCTGACTCCCCCCAGGGCAGGACCTGCAGCCCCTGCACACACCCAGCCCCACCTTGCCCTCTGCCACCCCCCCAAGCCCTCCTGCTGTCACCCAGGAGCACACAGAGGACAGCAAGGATGTCACTGCCCTGCCCAGGTACCAGTGCAGACTGCTGGGACAGGGTTCTCCACTCTTTGTCCACTGTGCAGGTCCATCTCAACACTCTCAGGCCGCTCAGGGTGTGCAATCCCTCTTGCTGTGCCCATGGCAGAGAGTGGGCAGTGAATTACCTTCACTGACAGCTGCATCTCACCCTGCTTCACCCAGACAGGCTCTGAAAGCTCCAGGGATAAAAAAGAGTGACTGGAGAAGACCTGGAGCTGTTAACAGGAGGAAATCCCAGCCATGGGTTGATCCACACTGCACAGTCCCTGCCTCCATGGCTCCTCCAACGCTCCAGCTGCTGCAGGTGAGCTGCAGAGCTCCAATGCTGGCACAGGACATCACCTCTGAGTGATGGAGGTGTCACATGGAGGTGTCACTGGACCTGCTGGGGACACAGGGGCTCAGGGGTCTGCAAGGGAGGGATATCTGGGTGCAGATTAGCAAAGGAAGAAGAATGTCTATGGCTCTGAGTCCAGTGAACCACACAATTACAGCTTCTCCTCCATTAGCTTGAATCCACTTGCAACATTAACCTCAAAAGGAATACAGTTTAAATAAAAAAGGGGAAAAAATTCATGTTCATTTCCAATACTAATCAGAAACATGCACTGAAGAATAAAAGACGCTTTTCCAGATTCTATGTAACAGAAACTCTTTACAAAGGAGCTGAGCACAGCTAGAAAAATAAAAAAACTTCAACCCTAGTGCATGGTTTCATTCTGGATCAAATATCTCTGGCAGCAAACTGAGCTTTCACCAGGATGGAGAGATGCTGGTGGGGTGGAGGGATGCTGCTGGGATGGAGGGAGGGATGCTGGATGGAAGGAGGGAGGGATGTTAGAGGGATGGATGGATGGATGGATGGATGGATGGATGGATGGATGGATGGATGCTGGAGGGATGCTGTGGCCAAAGGGCACTGACTGCAGAGTCAGGAGTGCTCCACTACCTTCTCCAACACAGCCTAGATGCACCAACAAGCTGTGTCCAGGTCCAAGGCTGAGCACAGTCAGTCTAAAACACCACCAACTTCCCTCCCATGGGAGCTGGAGCCACACAACCCTGCTCATCAGCACATGGAGCCATGAGTTCACATTTAAAAAGAACCCAGCTTGAGTCAAAATCACCCTCAAGGAAACCACCCTCAAATCACCCTCAAGGAAAACACAGGAAAATTTGCATTAGCAAGATGCATCTATTCCTATCATGACACTCTACTTTAGCAGGTGCCAGATGCATTCTAACAGTAAAAAAATGTTCCAAAAGCTTGTGCTGATGATAAGAGGCAGCAAGACTTGTGCCTCAGTCTTTTCAGTGTCAGAAAGGCTTCCCCAGGACCAGCAGTGCTCTGGCCACAGCAAAGAGCTGTAGGAAGAAGGACAAGTCCTGCACATGGTGATAGAGGGTGACAGGGGACACAGCACTTCAACCTTGGCTCAAATGGAGGCTTTGATTCAAATTGTTAACTCAAATTAAACTGCAGTAATTCTCAGGAAATCAATTTTTGCATCCATAAAGCTCAGAGGCCAGAAAATTGCCTTGGCTGAGCCACAAACCCCACAGCACACACTTCTGTCTGGTCAGCGTGGATTCAAGCTCGTGCTCGAAATAAGTCTTGGCTTTTTGGAGACGTTCAATCTCAGTGTCAAGACTAAAACATTGGAGTGTTTTCAAGTGCTTTGGCAAGTTGTTCAAGAGCTAAAATGGCCTTCAAACAATACAGAGACTCCCCCTTCTCCCCATGAGTTTATTCTGAGGTGAGTAAGCTCAGTCCTCAGATATTCACTTCATAGAAATAACAAGATCATTTCACCACCCCTCATGATCATCTGTTCTTTACTGACCACAGATTCCTCACAGCTGATACTCATTCAGAGATAGGCTGGACAATCATGAAAGCACTAAAAAAAAAATTAGCACAAGCAGTTTTTCATACAAAAAAAAGTGTGTTAGTCATCATCTGTGATCCCTCTGGTTGGAGTGTTCCAGTAATCTGGGCAGCGGCGAAGGTGCCACGTCACCACAGCAGATGACTTGTGCAGATGAATATTCACACCACCAATGTCCACACAAATTGGAAAGGGACTGCAAAAATGGGTCTTTTATATGTGCTGTCAGCTCTGCTGGCTTAGGGGATTCTTTTACTTAGCAGCAGGAGGCAAGGGAAAAGGGTTTGAGTGGGGATAAAAACTGCTCTCCTGAAGCTTCGCTGGTTGGGGATGGAGCTGGTAACCACTGTCAAGTCTAAAATCCCTCCAAGTTCACTGTTGATGCTAACCAGATTTCCAGAGAGATCTTGTCCCTCTAAATTTTCTCTGTCTTCACCATGCTCCTTGCTTGCTCACAGTCCTTATCTGCCAAAATCCAAGAGACAGAAGCAGGACCCAAGACCTGGAACTCAATGAACAGGTGCCTCGTGGCATTTTCACTAAATGAGGGAGTTTTGAGCTTGTAAAGTCATGGCAGGAGCAGCTTGGACCTGGTCCCATTTACAGAACCTGCAGTATCCCAGCAGAGGTGGGAAGGAGGGAAGGCATCTGAACCCATCCAAGCTGCAGCCTTGCTAAAGAAGGAAATAACTCTCACTTTAATAATCAAACTCTTACATTAACCAGCTGCCACAACAGCTCCAGCAAGCTAGAAACGTGTTGGTTAATTAGCATTAATAACACAAGTGTCCCCAGGAGCCTGAGTGGACAAGGGGTAAAGCTCAGCACTCAGAGCACTATGGAAACAAGGGAAAAACAAATAATCAGTGCTCATCCTTCACCCTCCAAAACCCCCCAACATTCACAGCTTCCAGCCTCAGGAGTGCACCTCACTCCCTCAGGTTCATCTGGCAATGGCCACGGGTTAGCTGGAGAAAACCACGGGCAGATTTGAAGGAGGGGAAAGGAATTTAAAAACTCCAGTGTGGTATTTCCATATGGATCAAATACTTCCAAGCCACCCTGCAGCTCTGCTCCCCACTCCCCCAGGCCTGCAATGCTCTGCCTGTGACCACACAGGAGAAGTCCTGCTGCAAACCTCCCAGCCCAGTCTGCCCCTCTGCTCTGCCCCAGCACCTTGTGCAGCTCTAGCACACAAAGCAGCAACGTGGTACTTCAGATTACAAACAAAATAAAATTTAAAAGTCATCCTTACTTAGAGTTTAAATCAATTTCTTGCCATCTTCTTCTAACCTCAATGCAATCACTTTTTTTTTTTTTCCTCAGTCCCAGTGACCGCTCACAGCTTCCCTGCTCGTTTCACACACACAGAACTCCCAAAATTGTGTTTCAGAGGGTCCCCCTGGCAACGAACACCACTGGATTTATCATGGGAGCCCTGCAAGCCTGGGGCTGCCATCGGGATGGAATACAGACCCCTTCTGTTGGCTCTGCAAGGCAAATGTTGATTTTTCCCAGAGAAGGGTGGGGACGTACAAAGGAGACAAGGCCAGAACAAAGAGGCAGCAGCACAGTGGCTGAAGGGCAGCAGACGACAAAGGGCAGGGGTCAAGGGTTCTCCTGAGCCTGGCTGACCCACAGGGTGACCCATGGGGTCCTTGTCAGGACACCTAGAGCAGAGCCAGGCACTTTGGAACACCCAGCCCCAGTGAGAGCTGCAGGAGAAACAGGCAGCCTTTGGGTGTGAGGGCAGTGTCTGACTCTGCAGATGGGAAAAGGGAAAAGCTCAGCCTGGGATTTTCCTTAGGTGCAAGTCTCAGTCTCACCCCAGGCTTGGACAAAGTGTCCTCTTCCTTCCTGCCCCACGAGAGATGCTCCACTGCAGCCAGGTAACACCTGGGTGAAGGAACCAGCTCCAGGCAGAGGAGCAGCCAAGGGCTCATGTGGAAACCCAGGGCACAGGGAATATTTCTCTGTCTGCTCTGGGGTGCCCTGACTTTGACCCTCATTCATGGAGAAAGTTTCCTAGACTTCAACATAGACTGGAATCCACAAAAGTGTGCAATAGATTATAGAGAGCAGTGTAGGTGTGTCACTTGGTGAGAAATTTAGGGTTTGGGATTTTTTAGTATATTGTGGATGGAAGCAGGATGGAGGGCACAGGATGCTGTCCTGGGTTTCTTCTTCATGCTTCTTCCTTCTTCTTCATGAGTTTGGGCAGCATTTTGTAATTGAGCAGAAAAATCCACATTGCAGCTCTTTGGGATCAGTTATTGGGTTAAAAGGGGAAATAATCTAGGTGCCAGTTCTTAATTGGATAGTTTAGTCTTAAAAGACCTTGGAAGAAGAGATTGTTGGCCATTTTTGTGCCTTGCTTATGAAAAGCTGCAGAACTCATGGTTGTGAGGCTGTTTTACTGATATGAAATAATAAACACCTGAGTCTGAACATGAACTACTGTCTCAAGTACCTCCAGTCCAGACCCAGAGAAACCAACAACTGGGACCTCCACAGGCTCAGGGTCACTAAATCCCTTCCTAGCCAGAAACTCAGATGAAGATTCAGGGTCTAGATCCACAAATGTCTGGTCACTCGATCAAGAACAGGCTACCTTGGAAGAGTACCAAGATCAAGCAGACGATGGCCACTTTTCCCTCCATACAGATAAATACATTCTAAATATGTTTCAGGCTGCAAACACTGCCAGAGCCCTTCCACCTGAGCAGCCCCAGTGCAGCAGCAGCCTGAACACACACCCTCAGCACCACACAGCTCACACAGTGATGCCCCTGGGCTGCTCTGATGCTGCACAGAATTGCCTGCAGGTCAGCAAGCCCAAGCTCCCAGCTGTGGTTCAGCAGCTTCCTGCACAACCCTACACAAAAAAACTGAGCTCAGAATGGCAGTTTCTCCTTTGGGACATCATAAATATACATTTATCTTTGACCCCAAGCCCAGTGACATGTTGATTCTCTGCTCTTATGAGCTGATGCTGCCCTGGGCAGATGCTGAGGTGGAAGGACCAGCTCAGCCACGGGGCAAAGCCAGCTGCAAGCAGAGGAGTCAGAACAGCTCAGCCATCATCAGGACTCCAACATGACTCTCTGCACGTAATTTTCCTCCTCCACATACTCTTCCCTGCCTGTAAAATGAGGTGTCAAACACTTCCCCTGGTCAGAGGAGCTGCAGGGATATATTATTTAATGTTTTTACATTTTAGCTGTACTTTAAAGAATGACTCAGACACTATCTATAGATTCCTGAGATAATGTCCGCTGTCCTTAAACGGGAGAGAAGGGAAATTACAATTTGAGACTACAATGAAGCCCTGGCCTCATACAACTGAGGGTTTTCTCCTATTAAATCTACCTCAGAAGTAGCCAAGGCAACCCAGTTTCATAAACTAATAACATTCTTTGGTGTTTTTCCTTGTATCTTACAATTATATTTAATAGTGGCCGCAGCAGGGAAGTTGGAAGAGAACTTCAGCCAAACTTGGGACATATTTGAGTGCCTAATGCTGCAGATCAGCTTTCACTGGAGTTTGCAGAAGTGCCTTTACAAACTTCAGTATAATTCCATCTGGATCTTACAGGATGACCCTCAAGCCACTCATGTAACTGGTTTTGGGACCACGGTTGGTCTTTCTGACTTGGAGATGGAAGAGAAAGCTCTGTCTGTGAGGGGCCAGTCAACTCCAAGATTAAATTTCTTGTGTGCTCCCCTTCTGCCCTCAGACTCTCTTTATAAACCATTTCAAGGCATTTAATGAAGGGCCAGGTTCTCACAGGTCCCCATGGCCCATGCTGTGTCCCAGAATCCATCAGAGATCCCCAGCACAGAAGCAGTAAGCTCATGTAAAAACAAGATGTGGAATCAATATGTAAGTGCCAATATCCTGTTGGGTTGTCCTTTAAAATCTTTGTAAGGGACAAGGGGCAGGCACTGATCTTTTATCTCTGCTGACCAGTGAGAGGATCCAAGGAATCAGCAAAAAGCTGTGCCAGGGGAGGCTTAGGTTGGATATTAGGAAAAGATTTTTCATCCAGAGGGTGTTTGGGCACGAGCAGGCTCCCCAGGGCAGTGGACATGGCCTCAACCCAGCCAGAGTTTAAGAAGGTTTGGACAATGCTCTCAGGCACAGGGAGGGATTTTGGGGCTGTCCTGTGCAGGGCCAGGAGTTGGACTTGATGAACCTTGCATGTCCCATCTCAGAATATTTTTTGATTCTGTGAATAAAATAATTGTAGACCCAGCACCTCCCTTTCTGCCAAGCCATGCTCTAGAGCAGAGCAGCAGGAAAATTAGGAATGGGTTCATTTAAATAAAGGCCAGATATAAAACCCACCTCTTGATGCTACTCCATGATTACACATGCCCCTCTCCAGGCACCAAGAGGTCCCAATGCAACTTCTGCTAATGGGCTTCTCCAACTGCCAGCAAGGGAAAGCAAAGCACCTGGCACCATCAAACAGCCCAGCCCTGGCAAAAGGCAGAGTGAAATCACTCCTGGCATAGGTGAAAACCATTCCAAGTCACGGAGCAGTGCCTGCAGCCTCTGAGGAAGCCTTTCTGGAGAGAAAGAGGGCACACACAGGAGGCACAAAGCCTATTCTGTGGGTCTGGTGAAAGGCAGCATTGTCCGTGGAACGTGGCGCGCTCGGTGTAACGGAGCTGGCAGCGGAGCCCTGGGCACCATCCAGAACCCCCCCGAGTCACTCACCCAACAATCCAGATGTTCAGTCTCCACTATGCAAATCCTTGCCACATAAAAGGCACTTGCTGCTACTCCTGAGTGACCCAAACCCTGGTGCACTGACCCTGGCACTGCCGAGCCCCCGCGCTGTGCCAAGCGGGGATTCCAGCGGGGCATGATGCCCTGTGAAGGCTGGCCTGGAACAGAGACCAGACAGAGCTAAAGAATAAAGCAGGGATTTATTAGAAGGCCTTAATGGATGCACCTTGGGCAGCACAAGAGCCCAGCCAGGGCTGCACCCAAGATGAACCAAAATGGTCACAAAATGCACGAGCGCTCACGGGGTCTCTCCCTGGGATCAGCTCTGCTCCATTTGCAGATTGCAGTTCATTGTCCAATTCCAGCTTTAGCCCATCCAGTCCCATCCTGCTTGTTTTTCTCTCTTCAGCCCACACTGTTTGTGCTCTTGGGCCTGAGATTTGGATCATTTGTCCTTGGTTCCCAGCTAGAGCAGGATTTTTTTTGTCTCCCTGCTCTGTGCAGAGAGCTCACCATCCCATAATATGAAGCTCAGACCCACAACTAAAGCAGCACAGAATCTGAAAAAATATAAAAGCTAAAACCTGAGGCATCAGGTGGAGCTCCTGAACAGGCACCTTGTGCTATAAGGAGTGAACCACACAGTGAGAAACCTGCCCTGGGGCATGCACAGCCTGCTGCCAGCCACACCTGAGAGGTCCTTCCCTGTCTGGAGCCTCAGGTCACTTCTGATTATCAGAGTTCATTACAGGAGCTGACCTCTCACAAACAGCATCTTCTGCAGCCTGAGCACTCCAGCACCTCCTGTCCAGAGGGGATCCATGGCACTGCCACATCCCTCCAGCCCAAAACACCTTTTGTACCCCTGGCAGGAGCATCACCCAGGCAGGGACCTCCCTCCCCTGTCCCGAGCTGCAGGACTGACATGGGGCAGGACTGACAAGACAGGATGCTCTGGGGGGTGTCAAAATTCCAGCCTTATCTCCAGAGGCTGAGATCATGAGCAGAAAATGTTTCTCTGTTGTCTCAGCCAGCTTCCTGTTGGCACCCCTCTTCCTCTCCACTGAAGCACCTCTCTGTGAGCAGTTTCAGAGCCAGAGAAGAGCATTTGCCACGTCTGAGACATCACATTTGTGACAGTGCCTGTCCTTAGCATGCCCCAGCTGCTCCTCAACCAGCTGTGCCCCGAGCAGGTCAGGGGCAGCAGCCCCAGCTGCAGGGGGATGCTGCTGCCACACCAAGCAGCCACCACACGCTTGTGGCTGGCTGAAAGGTGGCAGCCACCTGCTTTAGTGCCTGAAGGAGGGATGGGATCATAACCTGAGATCTCCAGAGGGTTTGGCTCCTCGCCCCTGCAGTACCTGGAAGCCACAGCCACCAGGAGCTGGGCTCTGCAGCACTGAGTCACCTCCAGCCCCAGATGGAGGGGGAAGATGTGGAATCTTTGTTTCTTTTTTGCTGAGGTCGGGATTAAATGCACGAGATGGTATTTCTTGTTTGGACTCAGATGTTTATTAGTTCTTATCTATGTTACAGTCTCACAGACCCTGAGTTCTACAGCATTTCACAGGCCATCTTGGGTTGTGCTGCCCAAGGTGGATCCATTGAGGCCTTTTAATAAATCCCTACTTTATTCTTTAGCTCTGTCTGGTCTCTATTTCGATGTGAGAGCACTGTCCAGATGCTCCTTGAGCTCAGACAGGCTCCGTGCTGTGACCTCCTCCCTGAGGAGCCTGATCAGTGCTCAGTCACCCTCTGGGTGAAAAACTGTTCCTCATATCCAACCCAAACCTGCCCTGACTCAGCTCCAGCCGTTTCCTTGAGTCCTGTCACTTGTCACCAGAGTGAAGAGGGCTGTACCTGCCCCTCATGAGGATGTTAATGACCACATCCTGCCTGAGCAGGGCTGGAGCTCCTGCAGGTGTCACCATCATATTTTCTGGAAGAATCTCCTTGCCCAGGATTTCTCTCCTGGGAAGCTGAGAAGCCTCAGAGAAAAATGAAAACAATAATTATCTGATTTGCTTCTCCTGTGTTTTGCTCATGTGGAATGTGTTTGGACATTATTTACCAACAGGTGATTGTTTCACTGGTTGCATGTGAATTGTTTTTACCTTTTGGCCAATTACAGCCAGCTGTGTTGAGACTCTGGAAGAGAGAGTCACGAGTTTTTGAGCAGCTTCTTTTAGCCTTCTGTCTGTATCCTGTCTGTATTCTTTAGTATAATATAATATAATATAATATAATAATCAATTACCCTTCTAAGAACATGGAGTCAGATTCTCATTTCCTTCCAACGTCGGAGAACCCAGCAAATACAAGATGCAGGCTGTGTGCACAAGGCAGGGCTCTGCTGTGGATCTCTGAGCCCCTTGCAAGGGGACAAGGTGCCACCTGCCACCTGTGCGTGTTTGCTCAGAGAGAAGCACAAACAAACCCACCCTGGCACCCCCTGCTCCCCCAGGAATTCAAACAAGGGCAGCTCCAGATGGGAAGCAGGAGAGCGTGAGCAGCCCTGGGGAAAGCAGGGCCTGTTTGGGCAGAGGAGGGGGTGAGGAGGGAGGAGAAAAGCTCCTGGATACCTGGGGACATCTCTGCCAGCACAGACCTGGGCAGGCTGGGGGCTCCCACCAGCCAGGGTGGGTGACACTTGCTCCTTTTCAGCCTTTTCTACAGAGCCTCCAGCCTCCTGCAGCAACCCCCTGCCACCTCCCTGGGCTGTCCTGTGTCCTTGTCCTTTCCCACCCACTGACCCAGGCTCCTGTGTACACCTGACCTGTGGGAAGCACTTCTGATTCCTGTGTGCCTCCCAGGAGCAGCCTGTCCATCACCTGGAGGGGCTCTGCACACAGAAATCCTGCCACAGGGCTAGGGACGAGGACACTGCTTATTTTTAGGCAGGACTAAGGTGAGGGTTTGCTCCTGGCTCAGCAGGAGCTGTGTGACTATGCCCTGTACCAATCTTCCAGATCCTTCTCCTGTGTTACAACCTCTGCCAAGGGCAGCCCCAAAACCATCCACCAAGGAAGAGGTGCAGCCTATAAAAGGGTTTAATGCAAAACCCTGCAATAATCAGCACACTGCCATGGGAGCCTTTTCTGCCTCATCTCCATTCCCATATTTGTATTCAGGGCCCAAAGGAGATGAAAGGTTCAGTAAGATCTGAACATTAATCCATACATGTTATGAAACATCTTTTTACCATTCCCTCTCCATCACAGCTTGAGCACAGGGCTCTTGCTTTTCCCACGATGAGCTCTAAAACCAAAGCCAAACACACAAAACAGCCACAGACAGCCTCCTCCCCTCTCCCCTCCACATGTACTTTAAAAGAGATGTATTTAAAGCACTGCTGCAGGATGATGATTTCCTGGAGAGTGGCTGGTCCATGAAGGACCATGCACAGCAGAGGAAGCTCTGAAACCTCCCCAGATGGATCAAGCTCTCAAGGGCTGAGCTCATCCTTCCCCAGATAAACTCATTGCTCCCAACACTAACTGCAGGAATCAGCTGTCAGAGCATTTCACATCACTGCTGAGAGCTTTATCTGACAAAAACCCACCAGGGGAAATAACTCAGAGCCTCTTGCTGCAGCTGCCAAGCAGGAGGAGACCACCCAAGCCATGACATCCCCAACAAGCCACAGCACCAAGAGCCTTCCCCAGCCCTCAGATGTGGGGCTCCACAAGTGGGGCATCTCACGTGTCAAACAGCAATTTGGGAAAGTGTTCACAGATGCAGATGGAGCTGAATGGAAATTAATGTCAAAGGGTAATTAGCTGCAGTAATGGAAGTCCTTCAGGTTGGGTGGAGCTGTTCAGTAGATAACAGCTCTGAGAGTCACAGCTTACCTGCTAACAAAAATAAATCAGTAAATTTAAAAAAAACAAGCACTTGAAACCCTGTGGTGTGGTGGTTCTGAGACAGTTTGGGCATAACAAACTCACATTTCTCAGCATTAGCACCAATTTTATAAAACATGCTCTAAAGCATGTGAAGGCAGGACACCAGAGGGGGAAAAGCCCTGCATGAGGCAGAGTGGGCTGCAGAACACATGAAAAAGGCCTGGATTTAAGGATTTCACAGTGTTTCTAGCAAATGACCTCAGATAAGGACACTGCAGCACATGTGACTTCTATCACTAGAGCACTGAAAATCAGTGAGCTTGAAAACCTTCCCCAAAGCAAAGAGGACGAGGAGAATTAGGCTTGGACTGGTGACATCAACTGCAATGCTTCAAATTAAATTCCATGCTGGCAAAGAATTATGTTCCATCCTCATTCCTACTGATTAAAATGTACCTAGATTTTGCTTTTAAGTTTGAAAGTTAATTGAAAGTCATCTTGGGAGAGTGACAGAAGTGGAAATGCAGAGATCAAAGGGTGACCTTTGCTCAAAGACCTTTCCAGGGTGCTGGTGGCTGAGTCCCCCATCTCAACCCGGCCAGGCTGAGGGCTCCCACCAGCCAGGGTGGGTGACACTTGCTCTTTTTCAGCCTTTCCAGCAGGCAAACCAGAGCTTCCAGCCTCTTTAGCTCCCTGCAACAACCCCCTGCCACCCCCCGGGCTGTCCTGTGCAAGTCCCTTGTCCTGACTTGTCCTGCTCCAAGATCTGTTCTCCTCAGCACCTCCTCTCTGTACGTGCCCAGGCACTCACAGCTCAGCACTGAGTCACCCCGCAGGGCTGAGGGCATCTCGTCCTGCTTCCTTTGTTTACTCTCTCCACCACACAAAGCTGTAGGCAATCCCCATTTCCCGGGATAACATCAGGCTGGAGCAAACGTGCCCCAGGGGCTGCTCTGGGAGTGTTCCCAGATTCCCTGGCAGGGCCACCAGGGACGTGACTCGGGATGAGCTGAGGGAACAAGGCAGTGTCAGGGACCCTCTGTCCCCAGCAGCTGCTCTGGGCTCAGCCCCATGAGGCCAAGCCTGTCCCAAAGGGAGGCAGTTTGTCCCTCAGCACACTCTCCTCCAGGAGCTGGAGCTGAGCTCCACTCTTCCCTCAGTCCCCAGAATAGCAGCACTCCCACTCCAGGAAATTATGGATTTTCTGGAGCATTACTGTGACCTTTTTAATTTCCATTCTGCCTTTAGCTGTCTCCTCCCCTACACTCCTTCTCTAAACAAATCTTGAAGCTGTACAAAGTGTTTCCTGTAAATAATACTCATCTGGCATGGACAAAGGGAAGGAAAAAAACCGTTTTGCTGCTAGTTCCAACTTGCAATCATCCCTCCAGTTTAACTTCCATCTGTTTGACCAGGGAGCAATGAAGGCAGCACAGTGTTTGAGGGAAATGGAGGGGACAGTGACATGCTCTGGCCATCAGATTTGAACCTGAAATGAGAAGCTGAGGTCATGGAAATGGCTGATATTGTGCTTCAGAGTGTGCAGCACAATGACCAACACTGAAACTCAGGCAAGAACTTCCCAAGGAGCCCCTTCCTGCCCAGCACAGTCACTGTTCTCACAAATGTCACAGCACGGGACAAAACCTTTCCTTTCCCAGGCTCTGGTGCCATCCCCCATGGATGCCAGCCCTGGGAGAGGCTCACCTGAGCAGTGACACAGCAGGAAGCAGCTTCCCAGGCTGTCCCCTCTGGAACACAGACCTTTAAAGGGTGCCTTGGGCTGTCCTTGTCACCAGCCACTCACTGTGGGAACAGGCTGAGTCACCAGTGGCTGAGCTGCCTCTCCCACCACACCAGTGCTGCCGTGATTCCACAGGGAGCCAGGGCTGCACAAGCACAGCTGCTTTTCCTCAGGATGCCAGGGGAACCCCCTGGCGTGGCTGTGACACCCCAAGGGACAGGTGTCCCCTGCAGGTCACCTCTGCCTGCTTTTTGTGAGCTCCCAGGGGTTAAATCCTCACAAATCACTGCAATACAAAGCCCTCTCCTCTTCCACAGACCTTTCCTTGGATTTGGATCACACCTTGTGCAGCAAACCCCAAGACACCCCTGGTCTAAGAGGTGCAGTCAAAGCACCCCACTCGCTGTCAGCTCTGCTTTTTGGGATGTCCCTGCAGCATCTCCCCATTCCCTGAGCCACCACTTCTCCCTGCTCATCCCAGGTGGTGACAGGAAGGGTGTTTGGGGAAGCAGAAATCACCCCACTGGGCCCCACAGGAGCTTTCATTAAGTTTTGCAAAAGTCTGCGTGTTGTGGTTTGTTATTTGTCTTTCTCCCCAGGCTGGATTTCCTTGCTTCTCCAAACTGTTTTCCAACAGATGTTGGGATGTTTTTCCTACCTGGAGCAAAGCTTTACCCCTGCCCACACAGGCCACCAAGCCTGGAAGGAGCAGAACACCCAACCAAACCCATCACACCCCTGATCTGGCCACCCCAGCAGAGCACAATGCTGCCACAGGAGGGTTTTTCATTAACAAGGTTCCATCAATCATCACAAGCCAGCAGAAACATGTGATGGCACATTGCATTTACATCTCTGGCAATATATTCTGTCAGCACAGGAATAAAATAAAACAATTGTGCCTTTGGATTGGACTTCTCACGGTCCCACCTCGGGTTTTGCAGCAAGGAAAGGCTGAGGAAAGTCTGCCAGGACTGATGCCAAGTGCCATCAACAGCTCTTGATATCTGCTAAGCCACAGAAACACTCTGTGAGGCCCTGCAGAACAGTCTGTCCAGAGATCAAGGTGCTTTCATCCAGCAGAGGCTACAGCAATCTGCAACACTCAAGAAAATTACAGGCTTCACCACCACAAGAGAGGACAGGCAGATTAGAAATCAAATTCTCTGAAGAATACAACTTTTTAAGAGCAATCAGAAGAATGGTTCATTGTTTTAGGTATTAACTACACAGTGCAGACCTGGGCAGTGCTGCCTCTTGGTCAGTGTTGGTTTGGGAGCAGCACTGCCCTGTTCTTATAGGAGTGTGAGAAATATGGCCTCTTCCTCTGCCACACACCAGGCATGGAGAAACTCAGGGGTGTGGGCTGGGAAGGACATGCCTGCTTTTCCCTGGATCCCCCAGCACTCTGGACAAAGGTGGCTGCTTTCTCTGAGCATCTTTGAATGTTGTTACAGCTCAAGCAACAATCTCTGGTACCAGCCAGTGGGAACATCAAAATTCACTGTCCTGCATGTGTGCAGCAGTGGGGAAGTGGCAGAGCAGGGAACAGCACAATGTGATGGATCAAGGGGTTAAAAACAGCAAATCAATTAAGGGAGTTGGGGGTGAAAACCCACCAGAGAAATGTGTAACTCTTGTGAATATCAGCAGTGAGCTGCTCCTCACTGGTTCAGAAATGAGACAGATGAGTATGGACAAGTTGGAGATGTGGTTGTCCAAAAAAGAGCAAGGGTTTGCCATGCAGGAACAGCATTTTGTTTGTTATGGGGCTTAAAGCAAGGATGAGGAGCTGTGGATGTTCGGTATCAAGCAGCTTTCTCGTGGATCTGAGTGATGCAGATCATTCCTGGCAGCTGACCCAGCCAACCTGCAGAGCTTTCAGCATCCTGAAAATCGTGCAAAGCCCTTTGTCAGTGCAGGAGCCTCCTGCTGTTTTGGGATTATTTAAAAACAAGTTCATTTTATAGTCCTGGGGATTTTCCTTCCTGCTGTTTCAGCAGCACCAGGTAACAGCACCACAAACCCACACCAAAAGCACCCTGCACAGCCTCGGGTGTTCCTGGGGAATCACTCCACCATGGCATTGCCATGGGCTCCAAAACTCTCTCCTCACCCTTCTTCTCCCTTTCACATCCCCCTCGATCTCACTGGCCCAGCAATGTAAGTTTTGGGGAATAAGAGCTAGCTGAGAGTTTGAGCTGAACAACAATGGCTTTTTTTTTTTTTTTTTTTTAGTATTTCAAAACAAATTATTTTGAATTTCTGTTCCAAATGACAATCTAAAATTAAATGAATGTTTTTGTTGGATCCAAGCAGTATTTTTTCCTTGATACTGAAGTTTGGCCAGCGAACTGGAGAAAACAAAAATACAAAAAATCAGGTCTAACAACTCTTTTCATTTTTCCCCAGCTCAGACACAGACTGTGCCAGCAGTGACAGGAGATGGGGTCAGGTTCAGGAGCAAACAATGGGCTCTGCAGACTCGGGGTCATCCCTGCCCCACCCAGCAGCTTTTATGGCAGGGTGGTTAAAAGCCTTTGAGGGAACCACACCGGGTCTCTCTGCAGTATCAGCCTGAAAAAGACCCAATCTCAGTTTTTCCAGCTCGGTTCAGACCAGCTACAGCCAGATACGGACCGAGGGCCCCCCAACAGACAGAGCTTGGCCAATTGTGGGGGTCCCAGTTGTTGGTTTCTCTGGGTCGGGATTGAACGCACTTGAGACAGTAGTTCATGTTCAGACTCAGGTGTTTATTGTTTCTTATCAGTAAAACAGTCTCACTACTGTGAGTTTGGCAGCTTTTTATTAGCAAGGCACAAAATGGCTAACTATCTCTTGTTCCAAGGTCTTTTAAGATTAAACTATCCAATTAAGAACTGGCACCTAGATTATTTCCCCTTTTAACCCAATAACTGATCCCAAAGGGCCCACAATGCAGACTTTTCTGTCCAATTACAAAATGCCACCCAAAACCATGGAGAAGAAGGAAGAAGAAACACGAAGAAGAAACCCAGGGCAGCACCCTGTGCCCTCCATCTTGCTTCCATCCACAACATACTAAAAATCCCAAAACCTCAATTTCTCACCAAGTGACACCTACACTGCTCTCTATAATCTATTGCACACTTTTGTGAGTTCCAGTCTATCTTGAAGTCTAGGAAACTTTCTCCATGAATGAGGGTCAGAGTCAGTGCTCTGGGTCAGGGCACCCCAGAGCAGACAGAGAAATATTCCCTGTGCCCTGGGTTTCCACAGCCAGTGACAGCCCTTGAGGATTATTTTGGGAGGGCCACGTTTGTACAGTGCTGCTTGGATGAACTCCCTCCCTGTGCTGGATGAGGACTCGCTGTGACACGTGTCCCTGTGCTGCCACAGCTCTTGGCCAGCCCAGCAGGAGCTCCCGTGCTTCTCTTCCCGCCCTGGATGTCCTAGAGCACAAACCAGAGCCCTTTGGTGGGGAGCAAACCCTCCACTCACACCTGTCCAGAGGTGCACAGCATCTGCAGGAGCCCCGTGGTGTCACCTCCAGGTGGGGCTGGGCAGGAGGGGACCCTGGCACACTGCAAACCAACAATCAGAGGACAGAGCTGGTTCCCCAAAGCTGCTCAGCTGAGATGGGATCACAGAATGGTTTGGGTTGAAATGGACCTTAAAGAGGATCTCATTGCAACCCCTGCCATGGGACACCTTCCCCAAGACCAGGTTGCTCAGAGCCCCATCCAGCCTGGCTGGAGCATTCCAGGGATGAGGCAGCCACAAATTCTCTAGGCAGCACCAGCAAATCCAATTTGATTTATAGTCTATTTCCCATGTTTTATAGGGAATCATTTTACAAGTCACAATATGGGAAAGTCCTCCTTCAGTGGTGGAATCTCAGCCCTGCTGTTCTTCCTGTAATTTTCCCTATAGCTTTAGCTCATATATGAAGAGTTATTTCTCCCTAAGTGCCTAAGCAATAAATTAAGAGTCTGCAGCTCAGGTAAAGGTTGGTGACACATAACCACTATGAATAATTCTGGTGGTACTGTAATTCTGGTGATCCTTATTTTAATGAGTGCCAGCATCTCACATAAACCTGAAACTGAAACCCTCCTTGGCCAAAACCACTCACACCATCCTTGAAAATACCTAAAAATCATCATGTCATTTATCACAAATCCTGTCTATTGCTTCTTTGGCCTATGCAATTGGGCTTGAGTAATGGAAAGTGAGAATCAAAAAATCCTTTAAAAGTAGTATTCCAGGGCAAGTTTGCCTTCAGCAACTGAAATAACAGACATCCCCAAGGCACACATGTAAGGGCTGGCTTCAGTAGAAGTCATTGCTGTGTAAAATCCCTGTTTCCTGCTCTCCCCTCCTCCTGCTGCTGCTGTCAGGAGCTCCAGGAACAAAAGCAGTGCCAGGATGAGCCACACGTGCCCGTGGCTATGGCACAAAGGTCTCACTGAGCCTCTCTGCTCCCAAGGGGTGAGGCATGCCAAGGTAAACTCTTCATCCTGACCCACCTACGTGGTGTGTGCTCAGAAGTCACAGCAGATGGGTTGGGATTGCCCTTGAAGTGCTTCAGGGAAGGTAAATCTTGCCTGGGGCAGGGGACAGCCCAACAGGAGAGCATTGCTGTGCCCATGGAGGAGGATGGAGCTGGAGGCTCAGCCCTGGGAAGTCAAACAAGGTTCAGGGGAACCCAGACCACAAAAAGACATCCAAAGTATGCCAGAGAGGGACAAATCAGGCCAGACATAACAAGTACCTAGCCTCAAAACGTGTTTAGATGTTCATTTCTTCCCCTGCCATCATTTTCAGGAGTTTCTCAACCTGCATTTCCATCCTGCCAGAGGCATCATCTTTTGCAGCTGAGAAGTCACTTTGTCACACCCCCAGCTCCTCTGACAGACCAGAGGCTCTGCAGCACCCTGCACATCCATGTCTTGGAGAAGCAATCTGGATTCCCAGGGAAATTCCCCAAAGCAAGTGACCATGGCTGTGCCCTGAGCTGTGAACACACCAGCCACGGAGGGCTGGCTCCACCTCTCCAAGGTGGCCTCCCCAGTGCCATGGGTGATTCCTCCACCTTCATCCACCTTCTGCCCAATAGATCAGGGAGATTTATTGGGAGCAGCACCCAAAGTGAAGCCTTTGCAACCCAGAGCAGCTCAGCCTGTGCTCTTTGCAAGGTGTGAGGTGTTTGTAAGGAGTGTAAACTCTCCTGTTGCTTCCCAGCAGTGTGTTCTGGGCATGGCACTTCTGTTCTTTTTGTTTAAACAGCTGCACCAGGGAAATCTCACAGCAGTGTTTCCAAAATACAACCACAGCCCCTTGGAAGAAAAGGTAGTACCCAGATGTCAGCTCAGCTGTACCACCAAGGGTTTGGCCGCCAACCAGAGACACTTCAGGGGCTTTGCAGTGCCCCAGCTCCACCCCAAACAAGCAAAGCAGCTAAGGAGCCTTGGCATCATCTGCAAGGAGTCACAACACCAGGTCACAGAGCTGGCAGCTTTTCTGTGTGGCACAGTTTGGGGGGATTGGGATGGGGCTGTGTGTGGCACAGTTTGGGGTCACTGGGGCTGTGTGTGGCACAGTTTGGGTCACTGGCATGGGGCTGTGTGTGGCACAGTTTGGGTCACTGGCATGGGGCTGTGGCCCAGCCTCATCCCCAGTGGCTGCAGCTGTGAGCATCAGGGGAGCAGCACTGACAGCAATGAGCCATGCAGGGCCCAGGGGTGCTAAGCAGGCACCAAAGGGAGCAGAGGGCACCCAGGGCAATGCATGAGCACAAGGGGTGTAAAAGGTTGGGTAAAGAACAAGAAGGGCAGATGCTTGCAGCCTTCTGAAGTGGTCTGGTGTTACTCTGTTTGGGTGAAAGCCTCCTGAAATTGTAGAGTGTCACTCTGTGCATTGTGGCCATCTCAGCTGTGACATTTCTCTATATAGTAGTACAGAAATGTACAGTTGTATCCAGACCTCTCCTTGCATTGCTCCTCCTTGCTCCAACCACCTCAGGAGGCCACAACAAATAACAGGTTTCCCTACACACAGTGGAGAACCATTGCTACCCAATTTAATCCATTACAACGTGCTAATCATCACACTCAGACTGTCTCAGGTTCCCGGCACACAAGCCCTAATAAACCCTCCCGGCAGCCCATTTAGCAACGCTAATGAGAGAAGAAAAATGTCCAAGAGAGAAACACTGCTAATTAATTTTAACCATAAGCAAGCAGCAGCATCAAAGAGTGAATTTTCTGAGTGGAGGCAAAGCCCCATCTCCTGTGGTTCATGAGCTCAGGCAGAGTCCTGTGGCAATGATGTGGCTCAAGTGACTGGCAGCTGCCACCAGCACCCTGAGGAGCGGCCAGACCCACGATTTGGGGCATTAGGAGGACACTGGCACAACAACACCATGTCCCCACAGTGGCCAGGGCACAGCCAGGGCAGAACTTGGCTTGCAGAGCACAGCCACAGGCTGGTGCCTGGAGCAGAGCAGAAATCAGCTGCAGAGCAAAGTCCAGCAGCTGGAGGAGCTGCCAGAGGCACCGGAGCTTTATGGGGTGAGCAGGGCACCTCTTACAGGAGACTTGTCCACTCCGTGGTGCAGCAGGCACTTCCTGGGGCAGGATCTCATGGGGAATTCAGAGGAATGACACCAGGCATGACTGCACACCCTGTGTTAGCAGGGAGGAAGGAGCAGAGGGCACAATGCCCTCACCCCATAGGGCAAGCCTGGCAAAGCCAGGAGGGGGAGAAGGGACAACAGAGCCCCCCCAGCAGGAGGGGATCCCATCCCTTACAGCCCGTTTGGAAGCACCCAGGGCAGGCAGTGTCACACACAGTCCTGCTCCCCTGTCACGCTGTCGCTCGGCGCTGGATGTCACCACCCCGCGCTGGCACAGGTGCCTGCCGATAACAAAGTGCGTGTCCCCGGTGCCGGGCTCTGCCTGGAACAAGCCTCCCCGCCGCCTTGGCTTTGCTTTTTAAGCCTTTTCCTCTCGTTTATTCACAGTGAAACAGCTGCTCGCCCCTCCGCAGAGCGCTCACAGCCAGGACGGATGGTGCACTTCGCACCTGAGGGGTTTTTAACCTTTTCCTTTTCCAACTACAGACACAAAGGGAGAGGCGAGAGCAGAGCGAGGCTCACCTGAATACGAGGATTTCTTCATGCCGTCTCTCCGGGCTGTGACATGGGAGCAGGGCCGGGGGTGCCGCGATCCTTTCGGAGGCAGCGCCGGGGAGGGGGCGCGCACGGAGCCACCGCATCCGTGCGCGGCTCCGGCCGAGGGGCAGCTCCCGCTGCTGAGCACACACACCTTTGCCAGCCTCGCACACACCGCTGAGGGCTGTTCCAAGTCTCCTGGCACAGGGGAAGAGCAGGGCTCAGCCTCCCCCGCGGCTGCACCTTACCCCCGCGGCACGCAAAGCATCCCCGGGGCCCGGCCCTGCCAGCTCCCCGCCCTGCAAATCCCAGCGCATTCAGCCGCCGCAGCAAAGGCAAGCCGTGGAATTTCACGCCCCCAGCCCGGCGCACCCCATGGGTTTGATTCAGCCCTTGCTGCCGGAGCAGCTCGGGTCAGCGCTGCTCTGTCGGCTCTAGTTCAAAGTGCGTTAGTGACCCGTGAAAACGCCTCTTTCCTCTCCAAACCCGCTCGTCCGGGGCTCATTCAAGGCTGCGAACTGAGCAAAACTCTTGTGCAGGCTCACACCTCGCTTATGCTGCTGGCAGAGAGCCACGGAGCCCAGAAACAGCCCCCAGGCATCGCCCCAGGTGTGGGGAAAGGGATTTTACTGTTCCTCGTGTGCCAGGAGAGAGAACGGGCTCCGCATCGCTCCCCTGCGAGACGCACGTTGGGCAATTAATTACACAAATGCAATCAGCCGGGGGCATTGCAAACACAGACAGGAAGAAAGTTATAGCTGCTCTTAATTTGCTCTAAGGGCAGGGGGAAGTGAGCACAGGGAGCCTGAACTGCTGGAGGAAGGGCCAGGCTGCTCCATGGAAAGATTTCCACAGCCCCCATGGTGGGTCACGCACACACGGAGGTGCAGAGCACAAGTCCTGTTCATGTGAGGGAATTCCAGCAGCTCTAAGGAAGGAATGGATTCCATAGGAAGGGTTCCTGCTTGCTTTCAGACTCTTCCAGAGTAGGGAAAAAAGTTTTCTGTCCCGAGCCCTAACCCTGGCATTGCATGAGGACAGAGAAAGGCAGCAGATGAGCTGGATTAAGAGGATATGGTCCTATCAGGATTTCTTACCATTTCTCAGTCATAGATTATCTCCTCTGTAACAGATCTGAGAAAAAGTATTGTCTGAGTCTCTCTCTGGCTTTAGTGCAAAACTGGAAGAGCTGGCTGAAGTCACTGGGGGATTCAGTGCTAAGCAGCCAGACTTTGCACTGGAACAGCTCAGGAGCACTCCACATTCCCAGGATTGTAGCAACAACAGGGCTGCAGGACAGAACTGCATCGCTCCAGTGCTGGGGTCTGCAGGGGGGAGATGTCTGCAAAAACTGTCATCAACAAAACTTCCAGCAAAATAAAACCTCTTGAAAACCACCGAAGGTTTGTTGCTTAACCAAGCACACCTTTAAGGCAATAGTAATGATACATTACCCTTTCCACAGGTGCTTTTGAAATTATTAGTCACAAGTCATGGGGGGAGAAACAATAGAGCAACGACTTGCCCCACTTTGTACACCAAAGTAAGGGCAAAGTCAGGAGCAGAACCCACTCCTGGTCACTGATCCCACTGTTCTTCTCCTGCCTGCCCCCTCTGATGGGCACAGCTGTTTGACACTCAGCACTCACAGGGTTCAAAACCTTACGGGAGTTCAAAAGGCAGCTTTCCCTTCTTGATTATGGGGATATGAGCACGTGTGCCTGCTTCAGTGTGCAATTACAGGTGCACATGTGTGCAATGGAACACAAACCCTGTGAGGAACCACTGAGGGAGCTGGGGGTGCTCAGCCTGGAGTCCAGTCCTGTACTGGTGTGATTACACGTGCAAAGGGTGTCTGTGCCATCGTCCCAGGGTTGCTGTGGTGGGAGCAGCTTGTTCAGAGCTGTGGCTGTTTGATCAGCTCCACTGCACAAACATAAACAGCAAATTGTGGGACAGGCGTCCTACTGCAGGGCCAAGCAAACACATGAGACAGAAAATGGCTGAAGGGATAATTTTCTAAAATACTCCCTGACAAAGAATCCTTTTCTTTGCCTGCCTGGCCTCAGAATTGCCCAGAAAATCAGTGGCTTGGCTCAGAAGGGCAGGTTAATGTTTAACACAATGCAGAGCCCACAGGCTTCAAATAGGTAAGTCATTTAGAGCTTTTTTGTTTTTTTTCCCCCTTGCTCTTTCGTAAGTCACTGAGGGAATTTACTGTTTCTGAAAGCAGGGATTTGGAGTGCTGAGCCTGGCTGCAGCCCTGGCAGGCACTGTGTGCACACATCCTGGCACCCACACCCCAGCCCTGAACACCCCCCTGCCAAACCCATCCCAACCTGGCACTGGGGTGCCAGCACTGCACTGGCAGAGCCACAGAGCTGGCCACCCTTCAGGGAGGCTGTGTCAGCCCTGCTTGTCCCCACCTCGGGGTGCCAGCTCCACACAGAGCACTGCCCTTGGGAGGGATGAGCCTGGCCAGGCTGCTCTGAGCCTGTGACACCTGCAGCCACTGGGGCTGCAGATGTTGCACCTCCTGCAGCAGCTGCTGAGCCTGGCCCAGCTGTGGTGCCCTCAGCAGCTGGTTCTTCCTGCAACACCTGTGTTAGAGTTGTTGTAGAACAGAGGCTGGACAAGGTTAAGAGAATAAAGTGGGTATTTGTTAAAGCCCTTTAATAGTTACACCTCGGGCACTCAAAAGCCTCCCAGAGGCTACACCCAAGATGGACAACAATCACGAGTTTTCAGACAATTATAAGTTTGGTCCATTTACATATCAGGGGTTAATTGTCCAATTACAGCTTCAGGTAAAGAAGTCCTGTTCTCTCAGTTTGAACCCTGCAAAATTCGCTTTTGTTTAGATTTTTTGGGGCCTGAGGCTGTAGGGTGTCCTTGAGTTTCAGGCCCAGAGGAATTGTTTTGTCTGACCAAAATGTGAAGGCAGTAGCTAACACTTTATATGGAGTGTAGAGTTATACACTGACGCAGTACAGGATTTGAAAAATATAAATGCTGAAATCTTAAGGCATCAGCTGCAAGGGGTCTGTGCTGTGTCTCCCCCAGCATCCTCCTCCAGGGAGCCACGTTCCCCAGCATGTGGGGGTCCTGCTTGCAGAAACACAATCTCCCAAACTAAACACAGCAGAGATCAGAGGATGGAGAGACAAGCACTGCCAGCTCCGCACCGTGGGCTGAGGCCGGCAGCCAGAGGCCCAGGAAAGGGTCAGACGGAGAGAGAGAACAGCAGAGGCAGCAGCACCCAGAAATGCACATTGGAGTGAGGAGGAAAGGGTACACATAAGGAAAGGATGAGCCCCATGGAAAAAAAGCTAATTACAAGGACTCACACAAATGTCCTGAGACATTCAGGAATGCTGGGCTGTGTCACTGCTTCCCTGGCTGACTCATTCCATCTCTCTGACCAAGCTTCTCTCACAAAAGAGGAGCAGAATGGAGTTTTCCCAGGGAGAGGTGTAATGAGGCTCAGGGTTCCTGGGGTTCCAAGGCATTGGCTGTGGGCAGAAGTGGCTGTCATGGAGAGAGCAGAACTCCCTGGATGTCCAAGAAGAAGGAGAGGCAGGAATTTACACTGCAAAGACCTGTCCATGTGCAGCAGAGCAGGCCTGAGCTTGGGGAACAGCAGATCTTGGGGAACAGCACCTCTGATACAGGGGTAGAACCTCAGGTGTCAGGACTATAAATCCCCCCTGTCCCTCTCCAGCTCTGTTTGTTTCACAAATGACCCTCCAAGCTCCTTTCCTGACCAACCACTCTTTTGTGGCTGTGATGCTGGAGAGGAGATGCAGAGGGTTTTCCACCCTGCTCTGCCCCAGCAGCCCAGGGCTTGCAGGCAGCTGCCAAACTGGGCAGGAGGGGAATGGTGACGCTGCACCCTGGCCTGGGGATCCCTGAAAACCCAGCATGGAGAGTCCCTGGATTCAAGGGAAAGGAAGCAGGAGACCACCACACAGGAGCTGAAACCTTTTGGGGTTTGGCTAAGACCTGGGCAGGTACCAAGGAGGGCTTTGGGCACTGCTGCCTCACCCCAGAATCCAAAAGCTGGGATTCTCTAAGCCAGCAGAAAGGGCCAGGAGTTCATTCATCCCACTGGATCTGCTCACTGCCACTGGAGGAGATCTGTGCCAGCAGCCTGGCTGCTGGTGGCCCAGCTCAGCCCTGCTGTGTGCCCTTGGCAGGGCACAATTCCCATTGCTGGTGCCCAGGACAGCGAGGTGCTTGTGAGAAAGGACAAAAGCCTGGCAACCAGCACTGCACACCGGCAGAATCTGCCCTTCTCTCTGCCACCTTGAGGAAATTAAACTCTCATGGCACCTCTGATGGCTCTCCCTTTCCCCTGCAGCCCTAGCAGAGCATTCACTCACACAATGCACCTCTTGTGCCAGTTAATCCATACAGTGCACTGCTTACTTACAGTCATTACCCTCATTTAGTTATTAAAGCAAACACATATTTTCATTTTTAACAGCTCTGAGAAAGGGTTATCCAAACTGGGATTAAAACTCTGGGCTGTCTAACTTGTTACTGCCTCAGCTTTTCAGCTGCAGGAATGTTGGCTGCTCTGAGCTCAGTGGAGCCTTATAAAAACATACCTGCCCAGATCTTGGAGAGGGAGATAGGAATCAGCTCCATGATCAAAGTCCCTGATAGCATTCCTGGATCATACAGGCTGTTCATGCAGAGCTCTGCAGGACTGATTGGCAGTGACCTGGAACTGCTTTCTGCAGCACTTGGGGATAATTAAGTGGAATTCACATCCAAAAACCCTCCAAGCCTTGACTTCATCTGTAGGCACATATGAATCATGTGGCTGCTGTGATGCAGCAGCCTGAGTCTCAAGCTTGCAATTAGGAAATCAGGGGAGGTTTATGGAGTGCATTTGGGGTGACTTGTTCCTCATGAGCACCAAACCCACTGAACCATGGAGATGGGGTGGTGGGATATGTGTGAGAGCAGCTCAGGTCCACATGGATGGGGAATAATCTCCTACTGGAAATCACAGCTGAGATCTCAGCTAAATCTGTGTAACTTAACACATGAACAGGCCTATTTTCCTGTCCTCAGTGTCACTGGGGACAGTGTGGCCACCTGTGAGTGCCTGTGTCCCCAAACCCAGGATGGCTAAACGCAAACAGCAATGGCACAAGCCACCACCACTGCTAAAACTTGCCATAGGCCAGCCCTGAATCACATTTTCTTGCCACTGGCCAGGATTTCATGCAGCTCCCTCCCCTTGTTGCTCCACAGCAGGAGAACACAGATGTTCAGCCTGTCAGCATCAATCCACAATGCTCAGATGCAGGAGGCCAGGCAGCTGTGGTGACCTCAAGCCTCATCACTCTCTGCTTTATCCAGAGGTTGATTCATTAGCTAAGGACACAGCCAGGCTCTCTTTGGTCTGAACTGCCTATGGCTGCATGGTAAATGATTTAGCTGTGTGTTTCCTATCTTTTTTCCCTGTGATTCTATCTGACAACAAAACACCAAAAACCCACAGCACCAAAAGTTCATCATGAATGATCTGATGGTCAGGCTGCTCTCATTGGGGTGATGGTTATGGTAAGGAAGCAAATAACTGAATGAAGCAATTACTCATATCAAATCAGCAGATTTTGTTCTTTTCTTCTGCCTTAATTATGAGGAAGCAGGAAGAATGTCCAATTACTCAGGGCAGAATTTCATTACCAAAGAAGATAACATCTGCTCAACCACAAGGTACATCAGATGGCCATTTTCATAGACTGGTTAGAGAAGAGAATACTTCAACTTGAAATTAAAGTTGAAGAGGGCATTAAAAGACAACAAAATAAAAATTAAATGCAACAGTCAATGCCCATTCAATGGAAGGAAAATCCCTGAATGTAAGGGAAGTCTGAATGAAAGGTCATAAGTGTTTTTCATTTTCAATAGCTCCAGTTTCTGAAAACAAAACGTCAAGGTGGCTCACAAGCTGACCCACATGAATACATCCCCCACCCCCTCCAAGAATCATTGTAAAATCCTTGAGCTGCTTTCAGAACTGCCAGCTAAGCACTTCAGAATCTAACTGCAAGTTTGAAAAAAGCAGGTCAAAGTCAAACTCTCAAACCCCTCACAGCTTAATCCATTTTTCACAGATAAAGAACCCTGTTTTTTTGCTTTTATGGTCTGAGTTTGAGTTGAAACTACAGGAATTAAGCAATAACCTCAGCTTTGTGTCAGTCATGTCCTTCCAAGGTGGTACAGAAGGGATCTGGATCTTACTTGCCACCAAGTGAGAGGATCCCTAATTTTCATCCAGCATCACACCTAACCCAGGGCAGGGCCTTCCCCCAGTGTCTGAATCCCCAGGTGCATTTTCACAAGTGCAGTTTAGGGAAGTGAACATGCACCCCTAGGGAAGGGGGGAAAGGGAGCAGAGGCACAGTGCTGGAGCCCAGAGAAGCCAGGCTTGCTGGTGCTGCAGGAGGCACAGAAGGTGTGGGGTAGAGGCACCACACAATATCACTGTTAAAAATGAAGGGATGGGACTATTTTTGAGCTAAGAGCAATTTATTGCTCAGATAAACATCAATCTCAGAGGCTGTGAGATTTTAGAGGAGCAGGCAGTCAGCCATAGCTCAAAGTGGTCACAATTTCTTTGTTACAAGGAATACAGAACAGTCTAGTCTAATGAACTTGCCACAAGGTGTATTTTACTTTTGTAACCTGTCACCTTTACTTAATTTTGTTGCACTGGGGATACTTTTTCCCAACGGGCTTCTGTCTCACATGTACACATATGCTTCTATTATAACTTCTAAACTCTCAGCTGCTCTATACAACCACACCCTTACATTAGAAACCCTTTACCGTTTTATCAGTACAGTTTCTCATTTATTTAAGGCACATTCTTACAACTATAGAAACATAAGTTTATGATTTTTTTCTGCTTAATGTCTGTGTGTTGTCTTTTTACATCAATCTAAGCTTCCTCCAAGGCTGTAGATCAAATCCTTCAGTGTCTGTGGAAGTTTTTCTGATTCCCTTAACACTCTCCTGAGCTCCTCAGCAGCACCAACCAATCTGGCTGCAGGCTGAGCACGTGCCAACAATCCAGGCACCACTGCTGGGCTGCTCCTGTGCCTGTGCAGAGCCATCCCTGGGTAGGCAGGGAATGGCACAGTCATGCTGCAAGCTCTGCTTATCCAAATCCATCCCTGAATGCAGCTCCCAGCCCTGTGAGAGTGATTCAGAGCATATTCCTACCTGCATGACCTTACATGTTTGTCTCCTGTCTGCAAGGCAGAGGCACGAGGTGCCCCTTCCCCTGGCAGCTCTTGATGGAAAAGCAGCCCCAAATGCAGAGGGGGCTCTGCCTTGTCTCTCACAGGGAAAACTCTGGACTGGAGCCATGGGGCCTGCTAGAACTGGGAAAGGGGAGCAAGGAACTGGAAAATAAAATCAGCAATTAAAGAGCCCACTGAAAATGTGGATAAAGGAAAACCACTGAAGGATCAACCAGAGTCTGCCTATAATGACTAGCAAAGCAATTACAGAATTAGGGATGATTTGTAACAGACTGAAGAGCTGGATACTTGGCACGTGCTATGGAAAAGCTGTAAGGAGGGAATTCTGTGTGCTGGCACCAGGCTCAGAAGCCACAAGTGATGCAGCCTCAGCAGTTCTGTCCTTTACAGAGCAAACTGAGCAGCATTTGGATTTCTTTTCCTATAGCTCTCAGCTTCCAGCTATAACTTGGTCCAGCCATCGATTCCAAGTTTTAAAAATCAAAACAAACAAAATTTAGTTATGCAGAAGGTTGAAAAAATATGAGGCATGATTAATAATAGCCACTGTTTCCTCAGTGCTGTAACACAGAGCAGCTTCCAGCCAGCACTGGCAGCTCTTTTGGGAGGAAATTACTATTGTCCAAATTTACAGGTGGGGAAACTGAGACACAAAAGGGCTGCAGAAAGCAGCTGGTTTAGCCCAGCTTTGGAGTTGTAGTCCTAGACTTTTATTGTACATAAAACTCTGAATATTCCTGGAAACTAGGGCAGGTTGATCTGTGATTCACTGTCACCCAGCATCAGCCTTCACTTGTGTCTCTGCCTTGCTTGCTAAGGACATAATTCCACAGTTATTTTCTCTTTTCTTGCACTGGCACAGCTTCATTTCTCATTGCTCTTTATCTTCCATCCATGTCATTTACTCCAGAATTTCAAAGGATCATTTTGCCATCAACCAGCAGCAGCTAAAATACCTGCCCAAGATTTAGGAGAGCAGAGAAACAAAACCCAAACTCATTTCCAATCAACTCACACACGAACAACAAGCCCCAAGCTGACAAGTCTAAGACTTCCAATTTAGTTGGGTACAAATTCCTTTGGAAAGCTCCAGAAAGCTCCTGGGGAATCTCCCACTGACAGTGGAAGGAGCAAATCGAAAAGACAGAGGAGTTGCAACAGGCAGTGGCTTTAAGGGTAAAAATCAGCTTCATTTGCAGCTCTGCTGTGCCAGTAAGGAAAGACCAGGGCTGCCTTCACACCCAGCTCAGGGTGATCAATCACCATGAATCATCCCTTGAGAGAGGAGCAGGGAGGTGATTTACACACTGAAACATGCCTGCTGCTGTTCAGCAGGTACCTGCATGACTGGGCTGACATACCCACCTCAGAGGGACTTCAAAGAGCCTGGGGAGGCAGGAGGGAGGGTGCAGGAGCTCATCTCCAATCCACGTTCCTGCCCAGAGCCCCCACAAGGGACAATCCCAGCCTTGCTGCTGGAGAAACACCTTAGAGCCTGAATATGTATTTATTTTAAATATCCTCAGCTTTACAAAGTGTGGGTTTTTTTGGTTTTTTTTTTTTTGTGCTGACACTCACATGGTGCAGACCAACCCTGCAAGGCAGCACCAGAGAGGAAGAGAGAAAATACAGAACACAAAAAAGCAAAGCTGCCTCTCTCCTCACTGAGGGCACAGCATTAAAGACAACTGAGCAAACAGAGCTGGGGTTTGAGTCCAGTTCTGTACAAACTGGCAGGGAGTGCAAAATGATGCAGGGAAACCACTGCCCAAGAACAGCAGAGGGCCGCGGTGTCAGCCCAGCCCCTCAGCCCTGCCAAGACAAGCCAAGCAGCATCAGAGGCTGCTGCCAGGGTTTTGGGGGGCTTGGAGGAGTCAGCTGGGGCTCAGGCTGGGGCATGAATGGTTTCCCAACAGAAATGATTCAGAGTCTGGAGCGGTTTCAGGAGGAGCTGGCTGGTGCCAGGAGCTTTGTGAATGTAGCAGCAAGGAATGCTTCCTCCCTCCTCATCCCCCTCTGCTCCCGGGACCAGGCAGAGCAGAACCGCTCGGAAAAAGTGGTTTGTGATCCAGAAACCCCAGGGGGATCTGGCCTCCATTTCCACATGGGGTGTGGAGGGAAGCTCCACAGAGTAGCTGCAGAAACAGTCACCTGCTGGGAGGGTCGGGGCTCCAAAAAACCCTCAGCTCACCCGTGGCCAAAGGCAAACAGCTCTGCTCTGAGGAGAGAGGAAACAGGGACTGTAAAAGGGGTATTACAAGCCCTAGTGCAAAAGCCTTCCTGCTGCTGCTGTGTTTAACAACTCGTGTTCCCAAGAGGAGCAGGGGCTGAGAGCAGTCGGAGCCCTGGAGGGTTCCATCCTCTGCCAGCCCCCAGCCTGGCACTGCTGCTGCCCTCACCCTGCCCTGTCTGATGGATCCATTGTCACTCAGGTTCCTGCCCTGCCCTCCCCTGGCTCGGGTCTGTCCCACCGCCACAGCCCCTGCTCGGTGTTGCAGTCATTGTCCAAGGGCTTTAACCCATTGTAGTGATTGTCCAAGGGCTTTAACCCTTTTCACTCTGCAGCCAGCATCACAGGCAGCTCCTTTTGCAGTGAGGTCCTTGTGCTGAAGTCAACTACAAACATCATCTTTTTGCCTTTCCTTTTCTTTCCCTCTAACACTGAAACTACAGAGAGTAACTAGAGGTGCATCCACCTGGCCACGGCTTTTAGCCACCATCTCTGAACAGAGAATTCTGTTCTCTGAACATCAGAATTCTGAGGATAAACTCTGCCTGTAAACACTGTCTTGGAGAGGAGAAAAGCAGTGGAAAGTAACAGTTCAATTAAACTGCTCCAAGATGCAGCTTCAGGATAGTGTTATGCCAAAAATACCTCACATTTCAGTGTTTGCTCACTGATCGGAGCACTGGTGGATTCAGCTCTCCTACTTCCCCCTTCAGGCAGCTCATAGTAGGAAAAAAATGGATGCATTAGGTAAATAATCCTTCCTGGAGCATTCAGTAGATTCTGATCTCCCCAGGATATCTCCACAGCCATCTGCAGGACCAAACCCTTCAAGTCTTTCTTGTACTGCTTGCTCTTCGTGGCCAAAGGAGTTTTCCCAAGGAGTCAGACCTAAGGTTGTTGATTTTGACACAAAACACAGGCTTTTGTGCAGAAATTTTAGCAGTCACAAGGTGGAGCTGTTCCTGACTGTATTTCCTTTTCTGTAGGGTTTTTTTTATCACGAAGAGCTATGGGGAAGGCAGCCAGCAGTGTGGTGCCTGTCTTTGGAGAGGTCGAGCATAAATCAGTCTGATCACTGTCTGAACAGAGCTGTTGCTTCCAAGCCACGCACAAAGAGAAGAACACACAACTACAAACACATTTCTCCTTCCATTAAAGCCAAAACCATCTTTATAATAATTATTACTAGCAGCACACGACCAGTGCCTCACAGCCCACCATTCTGATTCAAGAATTAGAGGATGTTGATGCCCACAGCCCCTCAGCAGCGTGGTTCCAACCTGGAGGAGCAAAATCTGTCTTGCTGCTGAGCCATGCCCATTTCATTGGCACTTCAACTTATCTAACATAAGAGCAGCATTGGCCAATGACAAATTACACTGTTTATACAATTAACAGTCCTGGGTGAGCATATCTCTTCCAAGAAACCACGAGCACTTACAAAGCTGTCTTTTTACAGCAAGGAAGAAAGCCAATGCAAAAGCTGAGCATGTGGCTGCCAGTTATAATTGAAATCATTTTAATAATTCATGCCTCATTACCTTGCCACATGGCAGTTCAAAGACCATCTCCTAATCCTTTAACCCTTCTCTCCTGTGTCCTTTGGTTTGGTTTCTTAGTTTAATCAGTGAAGAAACAAAATGGGGAATGCTCATCAGCACTTGCCCATGGGGACAAAACCCAATGGGGGCTGGTGAGTCTAAGCTCTTAATCCCCTTCCTCCTGCCCTCCTTGCTTTCCTGATTTGATCTCTCACTGCCAGCTGAATCAGTAAAGAAATTAATAAACTATCTATTAGATATGGCAAGCTGTTGGCTGAAGCTGGAATTGCTTTATGGCATGTCTTGGTGCAGCACGAAGGACAAGGGCAGCTCTTGTTATTCAGCAGCTTTACGTGGCCAGGTGAGAATTCCTGGAAGCAATTGTGTCCTTTTATCCTCTGATATCTCCTAGGGTTTTTCCAGCTTTGAGTTGTCCTCTGGATAGTCAGTCCTACAGCCATGCCCCTTCTCCTTAGCAGAACTGCAATTTGAAGGTCAGGATACCAGAACATTATTTTTTAGTGGCTTTGAAGCTTTCTTGTTGCCCTCTTGGCCATGGAGGGAGAGAACACCTGACATCTATTTACTCTTCCAGTACTACGTGGGCAGATTGCAAACAATAAAGTAGGATCTAATGTTATTTATGGCTGCAAGTATGGTCCTGTTCTCTCATGAAAAGGAAATAACCTTGTAAAAACACATTCATTTCAAGCACAGTGTGTATTTACACACAGGAAGGGTCCCTCCTTTACCAGTTCAACTCAATGTGCATGAGGGAAACCAAACCACGCACACACAAACATGCACCAACGTGCAAAATAACAGTGCTAGCAGGAGATTTCAACAGCAGCAGACTATCATTCTGTCATTTCTAATTATTACTCAATATGTTCCAGCAGGCAGGTACACAGAGCTGGAGATAAACCCACCCAGTGAAAGCTGGAGCACAAGGACAGCACGAGCTCTGTGCTGCTGTCACCTCTCCTCCAGCAGCCAGAGCTGAGCCCTGAGCCCCCAGCATGGCCAAACCCATCTCAGCAGCTGCCAGCAAGCCCCTCCATGCTCCAGCTCCCACCTGCATCTCCACACAAAATATCAATATTCAATAATACCAACGTTAAAATTCAATAAGATTAATAGTCAATAATCAAAATATTAATAGTGACAAAATACAAAATATTCTTTTGTATCAAGATTATTTTTTGATGGTTTTGTTAATTGTTTTTTGTAGGTACTGGAGTAGGTAAGGTATTGTTTTAGCTATGATGATAATTTACATATACATTTATTTTTAATTTTTTATAATGGTGTAAAGTTTAATTTATTGAGTAGCTTATTTAATTATGTTTTATTATTAATTGTGATTTTATTTACACATTTTAATTGTGTTTTTATGAATGGATTTCAAATTATTACATAGGTTTATGTAATATATTTTATTAAAATCTTCATAGTTATGTTTATGTATCAGTATTATGTTTATGTATTAGTTGTTTTGTTTTGTAGAGTTTTATATTTTTTATGTTGATTAATAAATTATTATTGTTATTATTACTATTATTACATTATTATTATTTCAGAGTTTTATATTTTTGACGTTGGTTAATAAAATATTATTGTTATTATTATTATTACTATTATTATTATTTACTAAATTGTTATTTGATATTGGCTAACAAATTATTATTATTGACTAATAAATTATTATTCTTTGATATTGGTTAAGAAATTATTTCATGCAAGAGAAGTAGCTCGGCAGAGCTGCTGGCAGGGGTGGAGAGAGCCCTCAGGCTGCAGCTGCAGGAAGTTTCTGTGCCCACTGATTTGGGGAACAGCAACAGGGTCACCTTGGGGAGCCTTTCAAACACATACAGAAATCAAGCCTGAGGGGATGGAAACCTGCCCAGCTCCGGTGGCATTAGAAGAGGAGATTTATCTTGTTTTTTTAGTCTGTCACAAAGGTTTTTCTGTTGAACACAGAGCCTTTCCCACTTTCCTTGCACCACTCACCTGCTCCCTGTATGAAGTGCTTATCAGAGGAGCTGCTGTGCCTGTGGAGGGTCTGGATCAGAGGTGTGGGGAGTCCCCCGTGCCTTTTCCCAGGCTGGATGATGCCTAGCAAGAAAAGGGATCTTTGCAGGGAATTTATTAGGCAGCCTGAGCAGCACTCCAGAAGCTGCATGTTCCCTTTGAAGGCCTAAAATAAAATCTATTGACAGATCACTCTAGCTGCAGGGAGAGGACAAAGGTGATCAAACACAGGTTTCTTTCAGGGATAAGCTCAGAGCCAAAGCTCTCTCCATTTAAGAGGGAAAAGAGCACAATGAGTGTGACTCATGGCAGAGCTTTGTGGGGGATGTGCTGCCCACGGGCAGGATGCTCAGCTGATAAGGCCATTTCAACCATTAGACCCCATCCAACATGTCATGCTGCTCTTAAATGTTGCAGAACCAAGGTGCCCATGTGGGTTTTTGCCCTCAGAATGCCGATAAAATTCTTAATTCCCCTTTTCTATCACTACTTACGTTAACAAGCACTGCCCAGTGACAAAAAAATGTTAAGGTTTTCAAGTGCCATCAAATTGGATTTTCCAGTTTGTAGGAGAGGAAAAGTAAAGGTCACAGTGATCATTACAGCTGTCTCCTTATTCAAAGCAGAGCACTTTAGAGAAGAGTTTGGCCTCACTTCTAATCAGTATTCAGCACTGAAGAGCTTGGGGCTCTTCTGGTCTGGGCAAAGGGCCAGAGAGCGACTGAACAGAAAAAGTAAGCAAAGTCTACTCTAATATCACTGAGCAAACCAGGTGAAATACAAAAAAATAAATCCATTAAAGCACAAAGCTCTAATTCAGTTTTCTGAATTTCAGTTTCTTTCCGTGTAACAAGATTAGGAATTACAGTAAAACAGGCAAGACATTGATTTTGAGTTTGGTATTTAAGGAGGAGAAAAATGGTGCCTTGGAGAAAACGCTGCAAACATGCAGCAGAACTCAAAGGATCAGAACAGAGCTGTGGATCACGGAAGGAATCAGAGCAGAAGTCCAAGAATTTGCCACAGCCGTGTTCTGGACTGCTCTGAAAGATTACCTACTCCCAAATTCATCCTCTCTTAGCTCTGGCTGCTGATCCCTTCTCAATTCCACACTGCACCCTCCAGTCTCCATCCAGCTTTTTACAGCTGAATCTCCTCCAGCTCTTCCCTTCCAAACCCATGTTAAAGTCTTTTAAGGGATCCCAAGCATTATCCAGTTGAACACAAAAGAAGAAAGCTGACCATGTCTCTCCTCCCTCCCTGGCCATCCCTTCCAGCCACGCTGCCAACTTCCAGCACATCCTGACCATATATTTAGTCTGCAGTAATTTGCTTTGCATTGTCTTGTGCAGGGTCCAAGCACAGGAATTACATATCCAGTGAGGCATCCAGCACTCTGGGAAACCCTGGAGTTTGGAGACTCAACTCCTCACACTGCTGCCAGAGGTTGAGAGATCTCGTGGTCCAGAGCATCACAGTGACTCAGAGGAGCTGAATGGCAACTCAGGGAGACAATCCCAGATCCCTGTCTGTGTGTGGAGTAGGGTGAGAGTTGTCAATAAACAGATTTAGGGAAGGGATCAGTGCTGTGGGCACGGGGTGAGGCTCCTTGGCACTCCTACCTGCCAGGGCACAGCCATGGGCACTTCATGGCAGAGAGGCTGAGGCACAAGAGCCACCACAGCATCCTTAACATGGCAAAAAAAAAAAAAAAAACAAAAAAAAAAACCCAAAACAACCCTTCAACTACAGAAAAAAAAACCATTTCCAACTCTGGCTCCTTCACTTTGTTTGTAATGAAAGATTGGGTAGGGGAACTTGGCTGGATAGAAAACACTTGGAGGCCAATAGCTATGAGACATCTCCTGAGGAACCCAAAGCTTCTACCTTTAAAGAGACAAAGCTCATCTGTAACTGAACATCTGGGCCAAGCAGCGTCACCAATCTAAGCCTGGAGCTAAATCTGTCAGACCAAAGCAGAGCAAGAGCCTGGAGGAAGCTCAAGTGACCCCCCAGAGCACAAGGCTGCACTGAGGCTCCAGGCCAGTCCGGGAGATGGGAGAGTGTTGGAATCCAAAATGCAGGGAACTACTTGTGGTTTGTAATGTGGGCTTTTTTATCTAATTATACAATACCACCCAAACTCATGAAGAAGAAGGTGAAGGACCAGCTTCTGCCTTAAAATTTTTATCTATCCTGTAGGCCAAAGCTTAGAATTAAACACAGGATTTGATCTGAGACCTTGGAAAAGGCTTCCAAACTCAGGTGCTAGAAGCGAGAATGTGGATTTATAGTTTAAAGCAGAGACATGTTAAATTGAGAAGAAGAAAGTTTAGAGTTTTAGAGTTTAAGATATAGGAAAAAAGCAGTTACAAAGGTAAACAAGGAGGTTAGGATGCAGTACTCTAGGTTTGTGTGCCATAACATGATTGGCTAAGAAAGCTTACACTGCAGCATGGGTCTATAAGATGAAATATTGAAGTATTGGGTCAAAAACATAAATATCCTTGTTGAGTATTTGATTGGTCAATAAATCCTTAAAAGGTCTTGTAACTAGGGGTCTTGTGACCTTCTGAGCCATGCTGTGAAGATGTGAGCCAAACTCACCGTTCCTGCCTATGCAGAAGATAAAGACAATAAATCACATCATCTAAAAAACTCAGAGGTCCTGTCTCAAACTCATTCAAAATCCCTTAAAAATCCCCATAGGAGAGGCTGGCACACCAGGGTGGTGGCATTCACCTCCTGGGTACCCCACACAGCAGGTCAGATTTAACCAACACCTCCTGGGCTGAGCATAATTCACTTCCTAAAAAGTGGTGATTCAGGGGCTGTTTAGACTGACCCGTGTCCTCATTCCAAGCTGGAGGTACAAATAGGGTGGAAGTGAGATGCAGAGCCTGGTGAGTTTTAACTTTTACTTGTTAGGGTTGGGATTAAATGTTTGAGAGGGTATTTTTTGTTTGGACTCAGATGTTTATTAGTTTTTATCTATATTACAGTTTCACAAACGGTGAGTTTTATAGTATTTTACTCTAACAAACTAAAAAATGGAGTAGTATTTCTTTCTTTATAAGGCCTTTTAAGGATAAACTGTTTAATTAAGAAATTACACTTAAATTATTTTTATTTTTAACTCAATAACTAACTACTTGTGGTTTGTAATGTGGTCTTTTTTATCTAATTATACAATGCCACCCAAACCCATGAAGAAGAAGGTGAAGAAGAAGGACCAGCTTCTGCCTTAAAACTTTTATCTTGTTTTTTATATATTACTATATTTTAAAACTTTAAACTGTAAGTTTTCTACTATGTGATATCACACACTTCTGTTCAAAATCCACACCCACAATCCCAGTTCCATCATTCCATTTTGGAAGCTTCTCCAGGGCCTCAGGTCAATGCAGTGTTCTCTTGGTGGTCAGTGCCTGTCAGCACAGAAAGTCTGAAATTCTCAGTGACCAGGCTTCCAACAGAGCCCTCACTGCCCCCAGCTCCAACATTTACCCCCTGAAGCAGCACCCTGCAGGTGAGCCCAGCTTGGGCAGAGCAAGATCAGGATGTCCATCGTGGACAGAGCTCCTTCTCTCAGCACTGCTCTGTGCACAGTCCTAATCCCTGCCTGGGGTAGAAACTGCTTCTTTTACTCTGTTTTTATCAACCATTCAATGGTGCCACGATCAACAGCAGGACTCCAGGGGTTTGTGCCCCACGGGTGGAAGGTGAGCTGTAATTATTAGGAATTATGAGAACTCACCACAGACGGCACTTGCTTGAATCCCTGAAAACATGGAAGCAAAGGGGCCTTCATGAGCGTGTTGGGGATGTTGGGAAGTGCTGTAAAACAATTGCTGCTGGTCAGATGAAATGGTTTTGTGTCTGCCCAGAGGCAGCATGCCCTGGTGCCCACCCAGCTCCAGTACCAGGCTGTGATGCCAAGCAGGAGCAAGGATAACATTGGCATGCAAGGGAGAACTAAACATGGTGATTTTCTCTGTAGAGCACGTTCCCCTATGAGCCAGTTCACTCTTCAACACACAGAAATTCCTGAGGAAATATCACCCTCTTGTGTCCAAAGTGAAGTGAGCAAGAAATGCTCCAAAAATGGAAAATAAAGGATGGAAAATAAAATAAAAGTAAAAGTGGGAAATAAAATCCACATCAGCACAGCTCACAGTGGCCACTGGGCTCCCAGTTCTCCAGTTTAGAGAAGTGATCTCCAGACTGTGGGCAAGGATAGGGGAGCTGTGCTGTGGAAAATGGATTTATAGAGAACTCTTAAAGCTTGATAGGAGGTTTCCACAGTGTGTACCTGTATGTAGACTTTGAGATAAGAAATATTGATTTAGAAATGCCATGGAATAAGACAGACATTGTTGGGAGATAAATGGAAATAGAAACAAGTTTTGAATGATGGATATGTAAAAAAGACTAGATACTTTGGAGAAATAGAACTATGAAAAATGTATTGTAATAGGACTCACAAGGGGTAGTTTTAGATTATTTGCTTTAAGGCATTTACAGCATGGTGTGGCAAATCTGATAGGCCAAGAAATGCTTTTGCTGTATTGCAACTAAGAAATAGTTTGCTTGTGATTGTGATGGCATGAATTATAACATTTGTATTGTCTCACCCTTGAGACTGAAAATGGAATAAAACTTTTTAAAACACCTCTCAGTTACCACATCCCTGAGTCAGAAAAAGGTTTAATCCAACACTGCCCTCCAGAGCTCCTGCAGAAAGGGTTGTGCTCTGCTGTTACTGGTTTAAATTCAATAATCAAGTGTGGCTGGTTTGACAGGATGAGACCAAAGCCCCAAGACAGGATGAGACCAAAGTCCCAGGACAGGATGAGACCAAAGCCCAAAGTCCCAGGACAGGATGAGATCAAAGTCCCAGGACAGGATGAGACCCAAGCCCAAAGTCCCAGGACAGGATGAGACCCAAGTCCCAGGACAGGAAGAGATCAATGCCCAAAGCCCCAGGACAGGATG